>NC_009188.1:476990-501990 GCF_000149385.1 Cryptococcus deneoformans B-3501A
TTGGTGCAGATAGAGGCAAGCGAAACAAACCCATTAGCTACTGGATTTAAATCCCAATAAGAGCTCAAAATAAGCCGTACTAGCTGCTCAAAATAACCACAGCAAGAAGCTCGAAACGAGCTTGTAATTGTTCTTGAAATGAGCCGGAAATTAAGCCACCTTGAGGCTCATTATAAGCACCATATAGGGTCAAATCGAGCCAGTAAATCGAGTTGATTGGATCACTTTTCACTTAAAACAAGCTGGTGTGAATTTGGCTTGAAACAAGCCGGGTCCCATAGTGTATCTCATTGCTTAGTTAAACTACGGTTTTCCATCTCATCTCCAAGGCCAGACCTTATTGGGGACAAGTCATAACAGAGAGGGTGCCTGAGGTCTTCAACAGCTGGTGGTATGTGCTGAACATAACATCTGGCCGTTGGTGTCATATTAGTTATGTTGCCATATGTAAAGCAGTAGTAGTAGTATATAGTAGTGCATGATGCATTCAGATCAAGTCAAAACAAACTGAATCAAGCTAGCTGTGGCGACCAATTGTAACAAATCATATTCAAGATGATTTCAACTCGAAACTAGGCTTGAAATAAATCGGTGCAGAGCTTGAAACAAATTGTTTTTCAGGTTGCCAAAAGGTTTGTTACAATACATTCACAGTATTGTTTTAATTCAGTATCAGCAGTTTGTTTCTGGATCCTTCGATTTGATTCAATACATTCGCCGTATTATTTCTATTTGTTGGGTCAGATTTATCGATTTGATTTAATCTTTGGGGTGGTATTATCGATTTGATTTAATCTTACAGGATATTACAGTGTGGTGAATTAAATCAAACTGTTCCATGCCTCATAGTGTCAGTGTAGACATGAATGGTTTCTTTGACACCTTCAAAGTAATGTCACCATTCTTTGAATGCTGAAACAATTGCTAACATTTCTTTGTCATGAATAGGATAGTTTAACTCAGCAGGCAACATTTTGTGAGAAAGAGAAGAAAGCAACTGGTTCGAGTTTCTTGTCGATTTCATGTGATAAGATACCTGTGATGGCATAGTCAGAGGCGTTGGTTTTGAGGATGAGTTGCTTGGTTGGGTCGTAATGACATAGGAGATTAACAGAGGTGAAGCTCCTTTTGAGTGCTTCGAAAGATGTTCATGAGGTTCTTCCCATACAAAGTGTAAGTCCTTCTTTGTCAAGTCGATAAGAGGTTTGGCAATACTAGAGTAGTTCTTGATGAACTTTCAGTAGAAGTTACAGAACCCAAGGAAGGATTGAGTATCACAGAGGTTGCGAGGTGTCAGCCATTCCATGATAAACTTCACTTTCTTGGTATCCATTGATAGACCTTGATCACTGACAATGAAACCTAGGAACTCGACTGAGGTTTGATGGAACTCGCACTTTGAAGCTTTGGCATATAAATGGGTTTGGCAGAGGTGATCTAGGTCTTGTATGACATGTGACTGGTGAGTCTCCAAGTCTGGGCTGTAGATGAGGATGTCATCGAGGTAGATAATGACAAATATGTCTAGCATGTCATGGAAGTTGTGGTTCATGAGATGTTGGAAAGATGCAGGGGCATTGGTGAGGCCAAACGGCATTACCAAATATTCGGAATGCCCATAGCAAGTACAGAAAGCTGTTTTCCATCCTTTGCCTGCCTTAATGCGAAGTAAATTGTAGACTCCCTGTAGGTCGATTTTAGTGAATACTTTGGCTGATTTGAGTCGATCTAGGAGCTCGGCAATCAATGGTAGAGGGTAGCGATTCTTGATGGTGACCTTGTTGATTCCCAGTAATCGATACACATCCTAAGCGACCTGTCTTTCTTCTTGACAAAGAGTATGGGCACCCCAGCTGGTGATTCGGACGGTTGGATAAAACCTTTTTTAAGATTCTCATCAAGGTATTCATGGAGAGCTTCAAGTTCTTTTTTGGAGAGATTGTATATGGGACCAAAAGGTGGGTTCTTTCCTTCTTTGAGAGGGATATGATGGTCAAAGGACCTATGTTCTGGGAGTGTATCGGCGCTTTTCTTGTCGAATAAATCTAGATATTGATGGTATTCTTTAGGTACTATTTTGGCATCGGTGTTTTCTTCTGGAGGTTTGTCATTGGTAATGACCATGGCTAAGTTTGTTGGCACTCATCAACTGTAATACAGGTGGGTGTATGGAAAGTGTTTCCCAGCTGATGGATGGATTGTGCTCTTGTAACCAGGTTATACCTAAAAGAATAGGGTAGGAGCCGATGTCAGTTATGAGGAGTCGAAGTCAGGTATGTCCAAATGGTTTCTGGAAATTAATCATGATGTTGACTTCTTCTTCGATCATAGTTCACTGGCCAGCAGCATTGAACAGGTATAATGGGTTGCCTCTTCTAATTTTGTCATTTTGAAGTTAAAGGTCTGGATGAATCTTCTGTCGATGAAGTTGGTGGAGGCACTGGAATCGATTAAAGCTGGATAAACATTGTTGCGAAGAATGAGGAAATCGATTGTGAGTTGGCTTTTGTTGTTTCTATTATTATATCTGAGAGTTTGAAAAAATTTGCAGGAGTCTGTGTTGGCTGGTTTGGCAGTTCGCTCTTCTTCCCAGCTACCTTCTTCGACATTGGCAGACAAGAGCATATCTAGTTTTTTGAAGGGAGAGTAGTATTGGATTGTTGCGAGGGGACCACTGGGCACTTGGCGACTTGATGGTTTTTGTCAGCACAATAGAGGCAGAGGTTATGATCCTTTCGCCTCTGGTATTCTTCTGGAGTCAGACGTCCATGTCTGGTTATTATCCTAGCTGAGCTTGGGACAAATGCAGCCCTTAGGTTGACCACTGGTGTCACCTCTTTATTGAAGATGGTGTTGGTAGTGGTAGACCTTATCGGTGTGCCATTTGCTGCAGAGAAATGCCTGAAGTTGTTGGGGTGGGTTTATTGTAAGAGGTGTGGGTGTAGTCACTTCGGATAGCGTTGAAAGGCGCCTTTGGTTGCTGGTCTCGCTTTGCTAATACCCATTCATACCGATGACTGTCAATGCAGATTGCCATGTCTTGGAGGTTTTTGAAGGACTTGGCTTTGGGTAGTCTGATGAGTTTATCTTTGATGTCATCCTTCAAGCCCTTGTCGAAACAAGCCTTCTTCGCTTCGTCATTCCACTGAACCAAGGTGGCATAACACATAAAGGTTGTGAGGTATGAGGATACAGAACCTTGCTGATGAACAGTGTGCATGTTTAGTTGTCATTCTGCTGTCTGTTCCTTGTCTGGATCCCTGAAGCTCTTCCTTAATTCAGCACAAAATTTCTTGAAGTCCAGCATAAACTTGGGCTGGGGATCAATGGTTACGAAGGGTTGGAACCATAAGAATGGGGTGTCTCGGAGGAAAGATCCAGCGTATAGGACTTTGGAGGTCTTGGTAGGGAAACGAGAAGGTTGGAGGGTAATCACCATTGTCACTTGAGTGATAAAGGTTGAGAGCTTGGCATACTGCCCATGGTAGTACTTGGGTTGGGATACCTTCGGTTTTTGAGGTCGACTGGAGGGTACTGAGGTGCATTGTCGGCTGTATTCCCTTTTAACTTCTGGGTGTGGTGTCTGCGCTGACAAATTGCGGCTTGATCTAGGTTCTTCGTCTTCTTCATCCAATTCTTGTTCATTTTCACCCTCATTATCTTCACTATTATCAAACATCTGTTGTTCAATTTTGCTCTCTTCCAACTTATGCACCAACTCTTCCTTCTGTTGCTCAAGTCTTGCAATATGGTTGCGCATCATCTCGAGTTGGGTTTGGGTGTCGCTTGATGTGTTGTCGGTGGTAAATGGATCGGATTGAGGATTGGTGTTGAATGAACCCATGGGATTGTTGTCATCATCGAGAGTATGTTCTATTTCCTTGCCTTTTTCGACCTTTTCCACAGCTTGACCGCTATGAGTGGATGGACCTGACATAGGATATGGTATATGAAGTTATATGAGGTTATAGGTGGCTGAGGTTGTTGTTGGTGAAGTTGTATAAGGGTATTATACGTATGTGTCGAAGGTAAAGGTACTTGAAGTCTATAACAACCAACCACAAGTGTAGAAGATCAATATTTACTGTTATGACTCATCCCCAACAAGGTCCGGCCTTGGAGACAAGATGGAAAGCTGTAGTTTAACTAAGCGATGAGATATGTAAGATATACCTCTTGACACTTGTCTGTTGGCATATGGTATAGGTGAAAGTATATGTGCTTGGGAAGATCAGGCAAGTTTATATACTAGTGAGGTAAGTTTAAGTCGAAGGTGGTTCCAGGTAAGGCGAGAGCGACGAGCAATGGGAGCTCGAGGACCTTTCACAAAGTAACTTACGAAATATTGATCTTCGAGGGGAAGAAGATCAAGATCAAGGATAGAACTCCCCTTTATATACTTCTACAGAAATCTATTTATATCTCTCGAGGTCCAGCTAAGAGTCCAGTTCTTCTATCGGAGGTCCAGTTCTATTTTCGGAGGTCCAGCTGGACTTTCTTATCTGAAGCGCATTATGACTTCCTATGATCTCTTCTACTTCATGCAGGCTCAATGACAATATGTATGCATTAAAACTGATTGCTACAATTATTTCTAGATACTGTTTTGAGATGGGATGGGACCTTGACCCAAAAAACCATTGGCTGCACTGACTACCGCTTTGAGGCCACTTGCTGTGATATCAGCATCAACACCAACACCCCAGAATCCCCCCTGAGTCTTGTCCTTTGCATCCACATTTGCAGGAATAAGCTCAACATATGTTGCAGCCTTCACATCAGATCCAGCACCCACAGCATGCTCAGTATATTCTCGGACAGACAGCACAATGCCAAGGTCACTCTCAAGAGCATTAAGGAATGATGAGAGTGGCCCATTACCTTCACCAACAATCTCATGCAATTTCCCATCAACTAAAACCTTGGCAGTAAGACGTTTGGACATTGAAGGCAAATTCCTATCAAGGCTTCGGTCTGGGCTAGGTTCTGCCACACTACTTGAAAGACTGAGGGGAGGCATGCGTGTTTGGGATCGAGATCGAATTGGGGAGAGGTCAGGGGTCCCAGCAACTGATGGTGTTTGTGAAGAGAAAAGATCAACTGTGACAAAAGACTTGAGGACAAGCCGCCCATCATAGATAGAACCACCAAGGTGATAAGTCTGACGGAAAGCAGTGGTAATGTCTTTGGAGGTCATCTCCCTTCCAGTTGCCTCAGAACACTCTTGAACAACCTTGTAGAAGGCAATTTGCATCCTTCGAGGAAGGTCAAGGGAGAGTGCAGACTTCACAATGTAGGCAATGCTGTGTTTTGGGATCAGTAAGCAAAAATATATTGATGGGGGTCACTACTCACCCCCCCTTGCCAGACTGAGAGTTGACACGGATCACAGCCTCATATGTACAACCAACATCTGCAGGATCAATAGGAAGATAAGGCATGCTCCACACCTGGTCACCAGCATGATCCCTTTTAGCCTGGGCCTCGAAGCCTTTTTTGATGGCATCCTGATGGCTACCAGAGAAGGCAGTGAACACAAGTTCACCAGCATAAGGATGGCGAGGGTGCACAGGCAGACCAGTACACTCTGTCACAGTGTCAATGACAGAAAACATGTCTGAGAAGTCAAGATTGGGACTGATGCCTTGAGAATAGCAATTGAGAGCAAGGGTAACAAGGTCCACATTTCCGGTGCGTTCACCATTACCAAGCACAGTCCCTTCGATACGATCAGCGCCAGCGAGAACACCTAGTTCAGCAGCAGCTACTGCACAGCCTGAGAGACCAGGTAAGCCAGGCATATAATACCGGTATTGCTCCACATACCTCTATCATTGTGAGTGTGCAGACTGATGATGCACTTCTCTCTCTCTGAGATGGAATTACAGAAAATTTCAACCTAAAATGGTGTCAACTCTATTTTTAGTGTTTTCATCTATGATGTCTACTCACTTGATCAGCGAAGCAATTGGGAGTCGCTACTTCAACTGTGGCTGGGAGGTTGAAGATAATTCGCTCTTCCTTGCGACCGTCCGCCCAAACACTTCCATGTCCACCAAGCCAAGCTTTTTTCACTGCCTCACATACCTCGACAGCGTACGGCGTCTCCGTTTGAGAGAAAGTTTCAGGAGAGTATTCATAGCGGAAACTAGTACCATGCGACTCCGCGTATTTTTCCGCGAGCTGGCGAATGAGAATAGTATGATCCATAGCAAGCCTAGACAAGGTTAGTGATTACTAAATCAGAGAGTACCTACTTGATTGTTTCATCTCGATCGTTGTTGAAGACCACTTCTCGGAACAAACAAGATGTAGCATTGTACATATGGACGATAACGTGTTTAAGACCCGCGACGGCTTCGAATGTCCGCTTGATAAGATCTGCTCGTGCAGGGGTGAGTACCTGTGACAGACTGTTAGCAATGATTGATCTCGGTCGGCGGACTACATTGACTCACTTGAATCCAGACATCATCTGGGACTTCCTTGCGATCGATCAATTCCCGGACGAAGTTATAGTCGGTTTCAGATGCCGCGGGATAAGCTACTTCGATTTCCTTGAAACCCAGCTGCACAAGATGTCGGAAAAAGCGCAGCTTCTGTTGGTTGGTCATAGCTGTTGACTTTTAGCACTTTTGTCCGAATGGCAAACAACACCACATACGATTGGCGAGACTTTGATTCCCGTCTCGGAGATCAGTACTAAGCCAAATAGGGGCTTTCTTATGAGTCTTGTCAGGCCAAGTGCGATTGGGAAATGGGACAGGTTGGAAGGGGAGGTAGCGCTTGGAGGGGTCGGAGCTGCCAATGATTGTTAATTTGCTTAGGAAAATGACAAGTAACTCAAATGGAAAAACAGTGGGTTACTTACAGCATAGGCATTGTGACAAAGATTTCTGACTCTGTTTTCGATGAAACTCGATTGTTATATTTTTTTCTGTTGTTGTTGACCGAGAAAGTGGAGTTGGGGGATGCGATGAAGAAGACGAAAATGACAGAACGGAGTCACGGATACTCTCGCAGACTCGAAGAGTCGGATGCCGACAAGGAGTCGATTCAATAATGGATAAAGGTACGAGTCACGTGACGAGCTCTTCGTCCACGATGATGACGCATATGCCAATCACTGGCATGGCCAGCAGCGACTCCAGCGAGTAACGAACGCTTACTGGAGTTACGTACTACGTACTGAAGGCTCGTCGCAAGCCTTTCGACAGCGAGAGATTGGCCGATATCTCACTACACTACTTTTAAATTTAACGACCTACTGTCAGTGTAACTTCTAACTAGATCGACCACGAACAGCCAAACGAGCCTAAGAACCTAGGAAGGCTCTG
The DNA here is from genome assembly GCF_000149385.1 of Cryptococcus deneoformans B-3501A. Classification (NCBI taxonomy): domain Eukaryota; kingdom Fungi; phylum Basidiomycota; class Tremellomycetes; order Tremellales; family Cryptococcaceae; genus Cryptococcus; species Cryptococcus deneoformans. The sequence goes on from NC_009188.1 coordinate 484,328, forward strand.
TATTCCGTGGTATCAATACCAAGAAGTCAGAAGTCGGTCTTCAGGGCTTGCGTCGTCGGGGCAACGGTTTACCATTACCTTGCATTATGCTGATTGCTAATCAAGGAGGATTGACGAATGCGTTTATTCCCTATAACGGAATATTTAAACGCCGAATTCTACGTTAAAATCACCCATACATGCTACACCACTATTATTTCATTCAAATCACCTGTATTCTCCAAGACTGGACAAAGATACACTATGTGGACCGTTCTATTAAGACAAGAGCGACTCCATCTAGATTAAGAGACTGGTAAGATCATCAAAATGCATATCAGACGCAGATAATTTACCAAGAAGCGCGCTATAGTGCTTGGGAAGGGCATTTATATAATGACATTTAAGCATCCGTGACTAAACATGAAGTTAGCTCATCCGCTCTACATTGACACAAATTATCATTTGCGCACCACATCCATGAGAAGCATCGGTAACAGCTCGGGCGTATTTGAGCAATGTTCCGTGAGTGACCTTGAGAGGAGGGGCAACCCAGTTCTCCTTTCTGCGGGCCATCTCTTCGTCGGATACGTCCACAGACAAAGTGTTCGCAACGGCATCAATATGAATAACATCGCCGTCTTGAACCAAAGCAATGGGTCCTCCAACCTGGGCCTCCGGAACGACATGGCCAACAACGAAGCCATGAGAACTACGAACTTCAGCGTTTTTCTTAATTCAGTGACTTACCCTCCGCTAAATCGTCCATCTGTCAGACAAGCGACATCATATCCTAGACCAGCGCCCATGATCAAACTGGTAGGTTTGAGCATTTCAGGCATACCTACCAATTAGCGCAAGATTATTCAAAGGCTAGACTCACCAGGTCCGCCCTTGGGGCCAAGGTACCTCAAGACAACAACAGTTTTCTCTCCCTTTTTGATAGAACCGCTTTCGACGGCCTTCACGAAGCCCTCCTCATCATCGAAAGCCCGGCATTTACCGGTAAAGCGCAAGCCTTCTTTGCCTGTGATCTTAGAGACAGCACCTCCAGGGGCAAGATTACCGCGCAGAATTCTACAACGGCATTAGAACCCGTCTTCGACGTACTTTGCAATCAGTGTGACTCACCGGATGTGTCCAGTGGACTTAAGAGGATCGTTAATAGGTCGCAAAATCTTCTGTCCTTCCCACTTGCTACCGTGCTCCTCCACCCAGCGATCACAATTCTCTCCAAGAGTCTTACCGGTGATGGTCATCTCGTCACCGGTCATAATTCCGTTTTTGATCAGATAGTGAATGACGGAAGGCGTGCCACCGATGGTGTTGATGTCTTCCATAACGTATTTACCACTGGGTTTGAGATCGGCCAGCAAAGGTACTCGATCGGAGACCGTTTGGAAATCGTCAATGGTAAGGTTGATACCAACCGACCGAGCGATGGCGATCAAATGGAGAACAACGTTGGTAGATCCACCGAGCGCCATTGTAAGAGCCTAGATATGAGCAAACATTTTTCTTATATAACTCACCATTGCATTTTCGAAAGCCTGCCTGGTCATGATTTGTCTGGGGAGAAGGTTATCTTCCAAAACCTTGCGCATAGTCTCGCCAACAGCGTCACATTCCGCATGCTTTTCAGGATATTCCGCAGGGAAAGACGACGACCCAGGAAGAGTCATACCCAAGGCTTCGGAGGCGGACGCAATTGTGTTAGCAGTGTACATCTTGAAATAGTCAGCAGCAAAATCGTCTAAATCCCGCAAGACTCACGCCTCCACAGGCTCCAGGACCAGGACATGCGTTTCGAATGGTATTGTAGCGGGTCTTTTCAGCCTCAGGTGTTTGGCCTTCTTGGAGGTATCGTCCATAACTCTGGAAAGCTGACACAATGTCGAGCACCTCTCCGCCACAAGAGCCAGGACGGATAGTACCGCCATAAACCATCATACTGGGTCGATTAAGTCGACCGAGAGCAATCAAAGCACCAGGCATGTTTTTATCGCAACCAGGTAAAACGACCATCCCATCCAGCCAATGACCACCAGCAGCCGTCTCAACAGAGTCGGCAATGAGGTCACGAGATTGCAGGGAGTAAGACACTGGTTGTCAGCCCCAGAGATTTCAAGATGGTACTCACTTCCAGAGGTACCCATGCTAATACCGTCAGAGACACCGACAGTACCAAATTGGTAGCCAACGATGCCAGCATTCATAAGAGACTTCTTCACCCTCTGGCCAAGGCCCAAAATGTGTCGATTGCATCTAGAAGGTCAACCTAGTCCAATAGAAGTAACTTACGGGTTGCCTTCGTACCAAACACTGGCAACGCCAACCATGGCCTTATTGAAGTCTTCGTCATTCACAATGCCTTCCGTGGCGTAAAGCATGGCCTAGTTGTGTCAGTCAGTCACAGCGCTTCTGACAAGAAACGCACCTGAGAAGCGCCTTGAGCCTTAGGTTGAGTAATAGTCCTAGAGTAACGATTCATTATGACCTCTTTCGAGGCCTTGGCAGCCGACGCATGGAATGCTCTAGTATGAGCGGCTGGGCTTGCAGTAGCGATGCGTCTTGAAAGCATTTTGGATGTAAAGAGCGGAGTGATAATAAGATTGCGTTGATTGGCAGAGGAAAAAAGTCAACCAGTCGACGTCCGACTCGGTCTTCGCGCAAATCGCCATGTGACATCCACGTGTATGCCCAAAAAACCGGCCGATGATGTGCCGACCTAAATCAAGCGCGGACAGGATCAAATACTCCGCCTGTCATAGGAAGAAGCTGCTGAAAATCAGGCTGATGAATTCATCGCCCTGGACGGCGGTCTCCACTCCTGTACATACATCCATAAATATACTGTAGATCCTACTACTGCTGTTGTCCGCCAACCAACACCTTGTGGCGATATCACCTAATCAGATCTACGTAGCAGTACTACTAATAAGTTCAATTTATGCGCCTAAAAGAACTCAAAAGGCTTTTATATACCTCCCCCAATCGACGAGCTTCCTCCATAAACGGGAGATTTTTCAACTGCCAAATCAAAGCGTTACAGTCCACAATCATAACCAACCATGTCCCAGCCATCTGTTTCTACCGATAGCGCCCAAGCATGGAATGGCCCTCTTTTAGATGGTCAGTGCGGGATGCTGCATAAAGCCACTGTCAGCTTATGGTTATGTAATAGGTGACCACCAAAGCCTTACCGCTCTTCTTCAGCCGTTGACGTCTGTCGACGTATCATCATCCTCAGCTTCATCCTATCTCGATCATCTCCAATCTTTACCCTTGCCCGAACTGTTACGCCAACCTTCTCTCATTTCAATCGAAACTTCTACAGTCGAGTCCGATCTCACCAACCTTTGCTTTCGAGAGTATCCGACATTCATATCTGTCCACAAATGCTCGTCCGCCGTAAAGTCAGCATTTGATGATTTCTCGGACTCATTGGAGAAACTTATAGGTTCCGTGCCGGCCCTAGAGGATGAGTGTCAGACATTCTCTTCGAGCACGAGTAAAATACAGCGCATTCGCAATAAAGCGTCTCTGGTTCAAGAACACCAAGACAAGCTATTGGATCTCCTCGAGATTCCCCAGCTTATGGAGACCTGTGTGCGAAATGGATATTATCAGGAGGCGATGGAACTTCTGGACCATTCAAGAACTATCAGCCAGAGATATAAGGATGTCGTTCTAGTGCAGGATGTTGTTAGGGAAGTCGAGGGAGTTCTACAGCTCATGTTGACCCAGTTGCTTTCGCTCCTGAGAGAACCTATCAAGTTGCCCCCTTTAATAAAAACTGTGACTTTCCTACGACGCCTCCACGCTCTTGATGAGAATGAGCTTGCCCTGGTTTTCATCTCTAGCCGATACCGCAACTTCAGGGCCCAGCTGGCATACATAGAACGGGACAAGGCCGATCCTGTTCGATATCTACGACGATATGTCGACTTATTTCGTGAGCACGTGTACGATCTAATAGCTCAGTTTACGACAATATTCCTCGATTCTCCAAGCACCGCCACCCATATTGCTTCCTTTGCCAGTCAAGCCGTCTCTGAGCTTGTTAACCTGGTCCAGACCTATGTCCCTCAGCTATCCACAGATGCTGCATCTATGTCATCGATCCTGATACAGCTAGGTTACTGTGCTATGTCGTTCACCCGCGTTGGATTGGATTTTGCGCCTTTAATCGCTGAGCCGTTTGCCGCCACCTCTTTCTCCGCCTTCTCCCACGAGATTTCCACCGCCTCCAAGGAGCTCCAAGAACTTCTAGAGGAGTCGTCCAAGCTTCTTCGACCGCCTTCCCAAATTCTGATCACGGCGGACCACCTTTCTCGTGTATTGACGGCCGAAACATCTCCCCCCAACCTTCCCGCCTCCATTGACGCTGTCAGAAGTTTTCCTCCACTCGCCGCTCTCGTGAACGCTCATCTCAATGCTCTAAACAGCCTTCGGCTCCTTGCGCCGCTGAGTCTTCGGTCACAAATATACACCTTTCACTCGACATCATTAGCGTCCGATTCTGTGACATTACTCCAGTATTTCTTCTTACGCTCAGAAGAGTCAGTTGATCGCTTGCAAGGAGGTAACAGAGAACGGTCTTCTCATACGCGAACCCCGTCCGCACCTCGCGTTGATCTTTTGCGCCGTAATTCTGAGGTTCAAATGACTCCAGAAGCAAGGGCGACCAAAAAGAAAACGGCGAAACGCACGTGTATCGCTGCGGCAGATATGTGGTGCAATATTGTGGTACCGTTTTTGGTGGAAAGGTTAGCCCAGGGAGTATTTGGGGACCAAAATGCCCCTATTCACCCAGAACTGAGTCGGGAGATCGAAAACATTTCAAAATGGATTAAAGAAAACGGGGAAAACGGTCATACTGCTAGACTCGTGCTGTGAACGATGTATGTCATGATATTCCTTGTGAGGCAAGCCTTTTTCCATTTGCAACAGATGCTTCGTTTACATGTCAAGAACCAGTAGTGACGGATCAGGCCTGCATTGTTTCATGTAAGCGGTGCGGCCCATCATGATATCATTCTCGGCCAGCCGGAATTTACAAGGGAATCAGAATCAGCAGAGGAAGATCATATAATTTATGTGCCACTAGGTGCGCTGCACGATTGGCGGGCAGAGGTCATGGCACATATATTCAATGCATTGCATCATCATGTAACTCCAATCATTATGCACTGTGTTGATATTAAGTAGAAAGCTGGATATTAACATGCGTTAGGTGCCGTATACATCTTCGTTCAAGTCATCATTTTAGTCTCAAAGTAAGACAAGGTAATTGGAGGGGGCAATCTGATGCCAATATCAGCTCTGAACTGTTCTCAAATTTCGGCTTGAAGACATACTCCTGTAATACCAGCGGGTGTTCGAACTTGGAACCATTTGCCAGTGGCGTCCACTACTTCAAGTATTTCGCCCTTCATGAATGAGACCTCATTGGGATCATCGGGCGAAGCAGAATAGGCATACAGTGCCCTTTTCTCGTTAGCCGCATCGATGATAAAGTAACTCACTTAGCGCGCTGTAGGCGGGGAACGGATTCATCGATTCCAGGGCTCTGGACACCGGTATGATTGTATTCCTCTCGCACAGAGGTCATTTTCTGAGGAGTCCCATCCATGGCAGCAGGAGCATAGCCACCTCCATACCCACCGCTGTTGACTGTGTTAGACGATATACCCCGCGGCATTGCACCTATGCTATTCCCGAGACCCATTTCCCCTCCGCCGTATCCAGGAGTCGAGTCTCGTCGCTGAACGGTAGTGCCAATCCGCCTATTGTGATTAGAAAGTCCACCGTTACCTCCAGAATTGAGGATGTTGTAGAGGAATGTATCTTCTTCAGATGTCAAATAAACAATCCAGACGAGCTTACAAAAATTAGTGGCAGTCGGTGATCCCACTGTCTGACACTCACATTGACCATTGTCAAAAGCAGCCATCCGACGCCGGTGGCTATGTATGCACCTGGTGTCTCGAATATGAATTGTACACCGCCTACAGCTAATGTGGTTGCAATCGCCAAGAAAATCGAGAGCTGGAAGCGATGCAAAGCAAGATCATCCGATGAGATGGCCAGACTGACAGTAAGCATCCTGCTTACTATATCCTGACGTACAATAGCTGTATAATAACCAGGCTTAATTGGGATCAAATCCATATATCAGTAAGTAATCAGTGGATTATAGGCACATGGGTGTATCCACTCACAGCTGAAGCCAAATGTTGAACCACAGAGTGCCAGCGACAGGAGCACGACCATTACTCGTTGCTTGAGCTAACAGTCAGATACAGACAGCAGAATAAATAAGGACTTACAATACTTAGCTTCTGCAGCACATTGACCAGCAAAAGCGATAATCCATGAGGGAACAGCGATGATGAACGTAACAAGAAAGACGGGGTGTCGCATGACATAGCCCGGATCGAAACTGCCGCCACCAAGCATTGCTGCTGAAAGTCAAATGATAAGCTGTTTGGATGAACTCCGTTTAAGTAGGGAGGGCGATGTAAGGTGAAAGCTGCTGTCTGAAAGGGGAATAAAGGGGGTGCGAGAAGCACGTAGAGATGATCAGACTTGGCAAAAGCAAAGAAGAAGAGTAAGATAAACAAAGTAGCTAACGTAATTTGTTATTCGTATAAATAATTTAAATATGCGTGCGGGTTTTGATTTCGTCTCATGCAACCGTTATTATTACGTAAAGTGACGTCCCCTTCAAGGCCGCCACAGCTTCGGAAGCTGAACAACGAATGAGTGTTAGTCAAGTGAGTATAAAGATAATATAAGGCAGGCGGGAACCACGAACAATCTGGGATACGACTTGTTTCGCTATAGTCACTTATACTATCGAAACGCACTTCCATCATGGTATAACTATCCTAAACTACTTATCCGGCTCTCCAAAATGCAGGACACCTCCCCAATCAACTGCAATTGTTGTCAGGTCAATCAGAAAGCCTTATATTGCCCAGCCTGTCTGCGAGAAGGGTGCGTGAATATCCTTCAACGGGCAGCACTAATATGTTTAGTATCACTCTACATAAAGAGCTGTTGCAAAATCTGCAAGCTCGATTATCGACCATCAGACAGCACTCGCAAAAGCTTCTGACCGGGACCGAAAATGAGACGAAGGACAAAGCTGACCGTGGGCTTAATGCTTGGAGGGAGCTCAGGTCTGATGTTGCATCCAGTGAGGCAAGATGTCACCAGATAAAAATGACAATTTCCCAACGTCAGGCCGCTATCTCTGCATGTGAGCTCCTTATCTGCGTTTTAACAACATCTTGACGTTGATCTCCTCGAGGCCGAAAGCGGATTGCTGAGAATAACATTCGGGATCGTCGGGAATCACTATCGATGTTGAAGTCAAGGCCATCGCCCGTCTCGAGCCTACGGGACTCGATCAAGCAAGTACACTCTCAACAACAAGTCATCACCTCTCGAATCATCCACGCTAGACGCGTTTTAGTGAGAGAAGCTGTGAATGTCTTCGGAGTTAGACAACGACCTTCGGGAGATTGGGAGATCGCAGGCATCCCACTTCCAGACCCGGAAACTTTTCGAGGTGGGTAATAATGCTTTAGTCCTTCACTGAATGAAGATCAGTACACCCATCCTCCAGTATCAACGCTGCTCTTTCTCATGTGATACATCTTGTATCTCTCATTACAACTTACTTATCCATTTCTTTACCTTTTGTCCCGATGCCTCCGCCGCCATTCTATCACCCTCACGTGGGGCGGCCACTCATGAAAGCCAATCTTCCTTTCGTTTCTACGACAAAATGGAGAGAGAAACACGTCCTTTGGATGTCGAGCACAGCCTCGGTATCAAGCAAAATTAAGCCTCAAAGTACACCTCCGATCAGCAATCTATTGGCACAGCCTTCCATATGCTCAATCATAGCAAAATCGACAAGCAAGCACAAGCAATTCCTTGTCTCTTTCGCTCTTCTTTCGTTCTCTATTGCCTACCTTGCATGGTCTCAGGATGTTCCCGGTATAGGGATTCGAGGTGAGGTAGATGGCGATGATAATGCTGGCGTCCTGTTCGATGAAGAGTCCAAAGTTACACAGGGCCAGTCTGTTTCTGCTGAATCTTCTGTGACGGAGACTGCTCTGATTTCACCAGCATCTATTCTCCGGCTTATCCATGCCATCACACAATCGCCCACGTTGGGACATAGATCCCATGACCCAGGTGGAGCTCGTACCCTGAAGCATATGGGTTTCGGCTTGGATGTTTCAAAGCTCGTGTCAACCATACTCAGAGCGGAGGAACTCCAATGGGACTTGAAAGGGGATACTGAAGCCGGAGATGATATACTAAGTGAAGGATGGGACCTATTGGACTCTGGAGCGCCATAACATATGACGGTGTCCTTGGTACTCTTAGTGTATCTTATGCGTCTCAAATTTCGCGGGAAGGTACACAGTCTAGTACATTTCAGAGGATTCAACGTTATCAAATCCGTAGCTCCTTCATCACTTGGTGAACCAGTACATGGAAGCATACTGGACGCTTATTTTCTCATTTTCAGTCGTGCACTAAGTCAAACAGGGGTTAATTTGATATAACAGCACTCTGAATTAAATACTTGCCGAAGATGGGGGTTGTCCTTGAAAAGTGTTGATTCGAAAGATGCTCTTAGCATACGTTCCCTGACCTTCAACAGAAGCGAGTTTGAGCCAAGGGACGTTGATAGCAGGGTTGTATGGGTCATCAAGAGTTGCCGCTTTGCTTGCCAAAACTCTATCCGTTTCGGTTAAGAATTCAGGAGAAATGCTTCCTACAGAAGTGGAACCGGGCGTATCACTTTAAGAAGTAAAATTCATCATCTTGACATTCCCAAGAAGAAGCACGGCCATGAACTTACACAAAAAGATGGTGGATGGCTACATGGAGATCATCTGTGTTGGGGTAGTCGAGAGCAACAAATGTCATCTTGGGTAACATTGAGTTGACAAAGGAAGGGTCGAAATTGCCAGCAGTTAATGCATAAAGGCAAGTCACGTCGAAAAGGCTGAGAACATATGAATGAGGACCGCGTATATTTCTATTATATCCGAAACAACCTACTTTGCTAGTGCACCGGTAGAGACATACGCCCCAGAAGTACAAGTATAATTCTGTATTCCACGACCGACAGCAATCATAGAGCTCACTTCGTCATCCGAGACGGAGAGGGTCGTCTGATCACCCAGAGGCACAGGTATATTGCTTACAGAGCAGCTTTGAGGGAGTGTGCGGGCAATGTTCAACGAGCTTGCAAACAGATTGGGTGAATGAAAATAGGAATCGAGACCGAAAGGAAGCGATAGGACGAATATTGGCGCCAAAGCAACGAGTCCGAGGATGGGATAATAGGAGAACGACATGGTGAAAAGTTGTATTTAACAAGTTGTTGACAGCGGAGCTACTGGTGGTGATCAAGCGACCTAAATAATGGGAACCTGCAAGGAATAAAATAGGAAAGTCAATATGTTTTCCCGGTTTTATAAGAGTAGCCTCCTCCGTGTCCACCAGAGGCCCTTTAGCCACATTATCCCTCATTACTATGGCTTTTTGATCTTGATTGCTTGTCGTCCTTCAATTTCTCCTGTCAGGGTGTGTTTGTCCCAATATTACAAGCTGACGTATGTGAGAACTTATTGTGGTCTCTCATTTTTTCTCAAATAATTGTAATTGCCCTCCAGTTCCGCTCCTCGATGTAATAAGTGATGGAGATCGACGTCTTTTGATCAAAGAGAAAAGATCAATGACTTGTTTGTGTACCTCCTTCTCCCAACATGTGTTTTCTGGATCCTTAGGGTTCTTCCGGTTGGTTTGATCGCATTTCTATCTTGAATCCCTTGAGAAGCAGTTGAAAAGGCGAGCAAGAGCCCAACTTTTTTACTTGTCAACTTTTGAGTGCAATCTTTTTGGATGAGTATTATTAAAGATACAAGAGAACTGAATCGGCTTACTGTGACCAGATAACTTCGAGAAAGGCAAAAATATTTGTACCAACAAAGCAGCATTGACGAGTGATTAGCAGAAGTAATGCCTTTCCACCTTTTCTGAACACATTGACTGTCTTTGGCTCCATGTTTACGGAATCAACCAACCATCGACCTGTAGTATTTTATGTCGGTTATCTTCTGCAGTGTTTTCCTGTTTAAATCACGGTCCTTTACACATTTATTGAGAGGTTGCTTCTTCCTCTCTGGCCGGTGGATACATGTGATGTTCAGTTCGATCACTTCCAAAGGCAAAAAGAAGGCAGAATACGTAGCACATAGGACGCAGGACACCAAAACATAGATCTCGTCCATCACGGGCGTGCATGGCCGCACAAACTGTTCACACTACTAAAAACATTTGGAATCGATGTGTGATGTGCAACGAATGATGGATAATGAAGGATGGGGATGGGATTAATGAGGATGGGAATGATGGGGGGTAGCGGGACAAGTGATGGTGGGCGGCAAGGGACAAGAAGGAACAAGGTGGCGTACATCAAGCGCGAGCAGGCTATTGATGCGGTGTCATGTGTGGCTAGCTGTGTGCGTGGCGATGTATCAGTGATCGGCAGGCACATTATAATTTCCTTTCAAATGGCAAGCCCTTAGACGCTGATCAACCGGGAAAGTGGCATGCAACTGTTTATAGATAGTCACGCCAATCATGACATTCGATGAATGATCAGTAAGAACCTTCTCATTGGAAGAGGAGCATAAATAAAAGAGGTGACTGAACGAAGGAAAAAATCAAGTGATCCTAATCGATTTAAGGCACCCAGAAGGCTGAGGAACAAGAAGCGGAGGCCGAAACGCGTCGCCGCTCGCTGCCGAGGCGATAGAGGGAAAAATGAAATCACATCAAGCGTGCATGTCTTGGCCGGGATAAGGATCAAAGCCAAAAAGGTTTTATTTTCCTTGTCTACCCACCAAGCTATCCCTCTCTCCTTTCTCCTTCCCTTCCATCAATCACAGCTCCGTCCCTCTGGTTCGTGTACGTTCGTATACTGTCCTTTCTATACACCACCACATACCCGAAAAGACATTCCTTCGATTTTGAGATCACTATCAACTGCCAGGGCCATCAACGAGGATGCCTTCACAGTCACCCTCTCCCTTTCCAGAAACATCGCTTGGCGCATCGTCACAACCCGTCGACTCGGCAAATAATTTGCAGTGGTCTTCCGCCCCTCCACCTCTTCCCCCTCGCCCGCCTCCAGGTGCCCATAGAAAGCCAGTTCCTGCTTTGCGCAATGACGACCTGCATGGACAACCACTCCAGCGCCATTCTATGTCTCCTCCTCCTGTACCATCTCGACCTGCTGCCGGTATTGCTGCCCCTCCCGCAACCTTCACGACGGCCTATAACACCGCTGCCCAATCTACTTTGCCGCCTCAGCCACCACCTCCTCGCTTAATCGATGAGAAGAACTCGTCTCAGCCACCTCCTGGGAAAAGAAGAGGCTGCTATCCCTCAACAAGAAGAGGTCGGATTTGGTTCTGGGGTCTTATTGCTCTCATCATTCTCGCTATTGTCATTGTTGTTGCTGTTTGCGCATCTGTTATACCTAAGAACAACTCGTCTTCCGACACAAACTCATCTTCTGACACAAACTCATCGTCTGACACAAATTCATCTCCTGGCAAGTCTTACCACGGTGGACATCCATTATCAATTGCCGAGGGTGGCGTTGACATTGGGCAACCTGGAGACATTGCCGTTTTCGGGAAAAACTCTACCGATCACTTTGTCATGACTACCAATCGATCCATTGTAGTCACGAGGCTTGACCCCGTTGTTTTCCCTGGCAGCATTGGTGCTCATGTCCACCGCGTCCATGGATCGTCCTATTTTACACAAAACCTCACTTCGGCGACTGAGATGCAACGACTTGCAAACTGCACAACCACTGTCGTTCAAGATGATCTGTCGGCATATTGGGTGGCTGGCCTGTATTACCGTTACCCCAATGGCTCGCTGGCGTCTGTACGGTTGGATAGAACTTCACTGTATTACTTTCAGAAGGCACCTACTGGTGTACCCATCTATCCATTTCCAGACAACTACAATATTATTGCCGGTAACCCATACCGTCGAGCAATCAATTATTCAGATCCGTGAGTTAATTTGTTTGCGGCAAACTTGCGATAGTCAGCTAATGAATAACCAGAACGCATATTTCCAAATGGTTTCAGTGTTACCGTGGAGGTGGCAATGATCTCCGTACTTATGGTTTCCCTAAAAGCCCGTGCTCCGACGGCTTGGTTCAGGCTATTCAATTGTAAGTATTTTCATTGTATAGTGCTGTAAATCCGCTGATGGTGTGCTGTTTTAGTCCCAGTTGCTGGGATGGGGTTTATGCCGAGGACGGTGATTATTCCACACATGTCGGTGCGTCTTGTCAACGACAGACATTTTCAGTAGACTCAGATTGATTGACTCAACTCTAGCCTACCCTATTGACAACACCAATGGCTACTATTGCCCAGACGGTGAGCAGTCATGCTACTTTAAAACGTGACTGAGCTAACATGTAGTTAGACTTTCCGAAAAAGTTCATCACCTTGCAGTTTGAGACAGTATTCGCAGTCTATGACTTCCCTTATAATGGGAATGATCAAATCACATGGGTACTCAGCAATGGTGATACCTCTGGTGTACGTCCTGTTATCCTGTAGCCTCTGGCATTATGGAACTAATCCCATACACAGTACGGTATTCATGCCGATTTTATGAATGGCTGGAAGCGTGAGTGTCTTGATCTAGCATATTCTTCTTGATTCTTATCATATGCAGCGGAAACACTTGAAGCCGTATTGAACGACTGTCGATATATGAACGCCACCAGCGAAGATCCAAGTAAGTTGGCACGTTTGACTGGAAAAATGATTCCCGCTCATCCGCTGATCGATCGCAGTCTCTGACGATCCGCCCAACTGCCCGCCTTTGAACAAGTCTATCAATATGGATATCACACACAGCTGTCGTCTGCAGACGCCAATAGTGAACGAGGAAGTTGGGGAACATTCCTTACTTGAATACCTACCAGGTTGCAATGCTCTCTGGTCCGGTAACATATCCAAACCCGCGTGTCCATCTGGACATATCGATGGAGGAGACTTGGATCTAGTATCTCCTTCGGTCTGGTACCGAGAAGAACCCTATATATCATGATCTAAAATAAGAGTTCATGTGAAATGAGAAATTTCAGGAATTTAATGACTTTACCAGATTTATAAATTAATTTGCTCGGATTTATATTTTTAGACAAGTTTAGACGAGTTATATATTTCAGTGCACTTGGCCCGGCGCCCTTTTTGTTGTTTCTATAGTACATACATGCCGAATGCAGCGAACAGTTGTCTTCTGTATCATAACTTTTTTTTCGCTACAAGCTATACACAAAATAGCTCTCTGCTACAGTGGGAAATTGCAGCATCGGAACAACATCCCCTTAACTCATAACTTGCTCGTAACAGATTGTACAGATGGCCGTCCCATCTTTAGGGAAAAAGAGATTGTTGGCAAAATCATTATGACAACGCTGTGAAGAGCGTTGAATTTAGCGTTGGAAAAAAAAAGGAATCCACAGATTGGGGAAAGAAGAGAGAAAAAAGACACAATGGACACGCACCGAGCATACGAAACATTCCTTGTGCCATTTCGCACCCATCGCGTTTATTGCAATGTCTGGTATCGGTAGAGTACAAGCTTTGCATTTAGGCTTATGCAGCCTCAAATGACATCGTTCGCAGTATGGGTGACCTTTATGAATCACAAATTCGTTTGTCTCTCCATCTTCTTCCTGGCCATCAGAGCCACCTTGTTTGCCCTTTTCTGTTCCCGGAGCCGACGATTTGGATGGGTCCAAGAAAGGATCGCCGCATTCGGAGCAGAAAAAGTGCAACTCGTGGTAATACCGCTGTCCCAAGATTTCATCGTCCAGGGTAATGAAGCGAGATTCGACGATTGGAGTCTTGCAATGATGGCAGTGATGGGCAAATTTCTATTTCTCCAAAGATAAGCTACAGTCTGTTGTGACTGGAGATAAGAAAAAAAAAAAAGTCAAGCAGGCGACTTACATCGTGATAGTCCAAGTGGCAATAAGCCTTCCCCTCAAACTCATAACTGCTCACATGCTCCAGTAGTTCCCCACACTCTGCACACATGAAACAATGGGGATGCCATCTTTGGTTCATTGCATTGACAATGCGTCCAATAATCGGAGTTTGGCAACCAGCACATAGAATGGCGCTATTCGGATGAATGTGTGCCTGATGGCGAGGTGGATTTGGGGGACGACTTGAATCGGAAGCAATACGCGGAAGAGTTTTAGTAGAAGCAGAGAAGTCGCCTTCGATATTGATCATCGGCACTGAAAAGCTAATCTCGTCACCCTGCAGCATATCGTCGGCAGTGTCAAAAGACGAGACAGCAATTACGGGCGCACCAGTGAATTGTATGCCCGGAGAGACAGGAAGAGCAGAGACTTTTTTCGACTTTGGAGTCGCTTCAGACACCATATTGTTTCCTTCATCGTCAGGGGATACCGCGGAAGAGCTGTCGGAATCGCCAATGTTTATAACAGGGAGCTGAGGACATTTCGCTGGGGTATATGTGTCTATGGTTTTTTGCGTAGTAACATCGGGTATGATAATGGCTGGCGGTTGCTGGGGCAAATAGGGGTGAGGCACAGCTTGCGGTGAATGTGAGCCGGCAGATGAATTGCCACTTTTGGGTAGACCAATCAGCGTCTCTTCACACTCTTCATTCACAATTGACGGCTGCTTCCTCCCAGCACCTCGCCGGACGATGCCTTCCCCTACAGCTAAGGAGGGAGCTACACCTCGGTCCAAGCTTCTTGATGGGTTTACACCCCCCGGGGGTTTCGGCAAAGGTCTTCTAGACGATGGCGAGCTGAAGCTTGTCCGATCGAGTGACTTGACGGACGAGAGTGTATCCGACCTGTCCAGGTCACTTTCGACGGCAGCTGAAACGGGTGCTGATGGCTGAGAAGATTGTGAGGGCGTGAATGGCGAATACTGCGCTGGTGGCGGCGGAGCAGGAAATGGATTTGTGTTGATCGAGAGGGGACTAGGGGCTCCTGGTGGTGGTAAAGGGCGAGCGGGTTGTCCGCCGTGGGTGTAGGAGCGGGCCAGAGAAGGGGAGGGGGAGGGGGGAAGAGGACTTCTGGACCGCAGCGGGGGGACGGGCGGAGGGCCCGGTATGGCGTTCGGACTGGCCATCATGGCGAGTGCTGCGGGGTGCGGGGGAGGGCGGGGGGCGTCGCGGAGGCTGGGGTGGCTGGCCTTTGCGCGGAGGGCGACGTCGCGCGCCCGCCGCCGCTCCTGGAACGTCTGGAACACCGGGGGCTCATACGCCACCTTGGGGACCGGCTGGGGGATCGGGACAGTCGCTGGCGGCGGGCGCTCCATCGCGGACAGTGACGGTTGACTTTCGAAAACAACAATGTCAACATTTTGTTTACAAGCCAACACACAGTTACGTAATCACACTTGCATCGTCTAAGTCTACTTCTACTTTCTACAGCTCCCCGGCCAGTCGCCCCTTCTTCACCTTTTCAAACGCAGCTCGCGGGTTTTCTGTATCAACGTCCGCCCAGCTGCAGCAGTTATTGGAAGATCAGTATACCTTCCGAAACACCACCTCCTCTACTTACTGCGGCATCCTCATGGGCATCGTCTCGGGGTTCAGTTCAGGATATGTAGCGAGAATCAGGCCGCTGACGGCCTTGAAAAGAACAGCATATCCTTCCGAAGTCAAGTGAAGACCGTCGCTACCAATGCCAATCCAGTCAGCTACGAGCAGTCGCGCAATACTAGAACACTCATGACGCACTAGAAATAAGGCGCGAGCTGCTCATCTTTCTCTCCTCCTGCCGCCTCGACAACCGCCGTCCAAAAATCTACCACGGGCACCCCAAGCTCGGCCCCTACCTCCTTGCATCCTTCCGCGTACTGTTTAGTAACCTCTGCGTCCCTGTTTTGCTCTGGTTCAGGTCCCTCACAGCCGAAAGACTTCCATTTTTCGAGCCTAGATTCGATCCACGCGGTTTCGATGATTGGCGGAGGACTGATAAGCACAATCCTGGTTTCCTGAGAATGGTAGGGCGAGGAGGGATCGCGAATAAGATTGACAATGTGTTTGACGTTTGACTTGTACTTGTCAAGAGGGACATGCTGCGGTGAAGAGGGCAAACATGCATCGTTGGCACCTAGTCCGAGAGTCAGTAATAATGTTTTCCATCCCACGAAAGAGTAGAGGTACCCAGCCAGATTGTGATGAGCTTGACCTGTTGTATACCGCCTTGTTCTCGGTCTTTTTTCGTGGCGAAAACTTGTTCAAAGACAGGAATAGCCCTGCGCGGTAGCGCACGGTTAGTGGTCAACTATCAGTAGTCGGGGACGCTATCACCTACCACTCGGAATTGTAGCCTGCAGGAGGTTAGCTATGATCTGAAGCATTGTAATGTACATCAGACGTACCTCCGAAGCCCCTATTGATCACGTCTGCCCTCCTGAGGTAGAATTCGGACATACGTTGCGCGAAAGAGCCAGCGGACCACGCTTGGGTGAGCGAGTCCCCCTTTTAAGACGACGTGAGCGATTACTTGAAATGTTAACCAGCGAAGAATGGACATACGAAGAGCATGACGGCATCGGTGTATGCAGCTACGGACATGACGAATAACGGTATGATCTTGAGCAATACGAGTAACGAGGAGAAAGAAACCATAGATACACAACTAGACTTGGCTGGAACGGCCGGTCACGACATTTATACCGGCCACCACCGACATGAATGATATTATTTGGACATTGCCCTTACTAATCTGCATGTCCTTCTCTCCCATACATCCATTACTTACATCGCTATATCGCATATAGTCCGCAACACCATGTCCGCCCCGGAATCTTCCCCCTCTACATTTTATACAGTCCCCACGAAACACATCCTCTCAAAAGCCCATCTCGCTGCTTTCCAACGGTCAAAAACGCATTCCGACATATTTAATTTCATTGAGGAGCTCAACGAAGATATTGTGGGCAAGAAGCTGACAGAGGCCGGACAGGGTTCGGAGGTTAGCCCAAGTCGTATACTATAATTAAAAGCTAAATCAAAATTGACCCTAGCGAACACGACCTCTCATAAGCATCCTCGATTCCGTCCGCGAAATCGCCGAATCAACACCTCCAGTGGACAATAAACTGTCCCGCTTCGGCAACCCTGCATTCAAAACTTTTTACGACAAAGTAGGAGATGCCTCCCTGGAGCTGCATAAGCGTATACCAGGTTTACCAGAGGAAGCTATCCAAGAGGTAGAAGTTTATTTTAAGGAGTCGTGGGGCAACAAACAACGAGTGGACTATGGAAGCGGTATGGAACTCAACTTCCTCTCTTGGCTGTGAGTCCTATAATCCGTGTTTCGCAACTTGACCGAAGAAAAAAGTTCTTATTCCACCACAGTTTATGTCTCGCAAAGCTTGGGGTAGTTACGAAAGAAGACTACCCTTTCCTTGTCTTGGGTGTGTTCTGGAGGTATATTGAAGTTATGCGTTACCTTCAATCTACATATTGGCTTGAACCAGCTGGTTCGCATGGTGTATGGGGTTTGGATGACTACCACTTTCTCCCTTTCCTGTGGGGTA
>NC_009188.1:506990-519490 GCF_000149385.1 Cryptococcus deneoformans B-3501A
GGAGAGAAGGGAGGTCAAACGCCGAGAGGTATATGGAGGGATGGGAGGCGTTTAGGGCGGGACTTGGAGGGGAAGTGATCTGCAGGGTAGCGTAGATTGGCAGTTGATGGGTTCAGGAGCTGCGAGAAGGACGGATAGGTGTAGATTACGACATGCCATGCTATATTAATCATTACACTAAACGGATACAAGGTAATGTGTCTCGCAAAAAGCCCAAGATGTCCATCGCAAACGCTTCAACTCTTAACCCCCCTTGGCGACTTTTTCTGCCTCTCGCATAAGATCGTTGAGGCGCGCAAAGTGCGACTTTTCGCTTTCCTTTGCTACCTGTACGCCTGTCTGGTAACCTTCTTGCCTGTAGAATTCTACTCGCGGCGTATCAGCGGCCGAGTGCAGCGATCCAAAGTCCGGGACACACACTTACCCTTGAGCCGTCTCGCAAACCACATGCCCAACACGACCTGCCCGACCCCGTCGTCTCTATCCTTCCCACCAAGCATTTTTGATATATCTCTTCCAGTCTCCAACTGCCTAAGCATACGCTCGCGCCCTCCGTAATGGTGTGTACTTGTCGTAAAGGCAAAAATGAGAAGGCGCAAAATGTTATTATTTGACCTTTGACTGATTTCGTACGCTGTAGATAGCTTTTTCCTGTAGAATTTAAAAAAAAAAAAAAAAAAGGATGAGCAAACGTTTTGCATGGAGTGAAAAGATGGAGACCCACTTTGAGTTTACACGGTTATCATCCGTCAAGCTCGCAAGAAAATATCCAGCAGCACTGAACATTGCGCTACTACTTCCCTTACATTTTTCTGCCAATGCATTCACCTCGTCTTGCCCTTCCGCATTCTTCTCCAAGCCCTCCAGTTTATTCTGTACTGCCAGCAAACCAACTTGCGCGATCAAGCTGAGCTCGCTTCCGGAATTGATGAGATCTCTGCAAGCTTTGTAATACCGTATAGCAGAGGAGGTGAGCCCGAGATGATGGGCATGCTGGGCAAAGGTGAGACATAGATGGGGTGAGAGAGGATGGAAAAGGTTGTGGTCATGAAGCTGTTCTACAGTCTCATACAACAGCTGTTGTAAATGCTTTAGTCCCACACTTTTTGAGATGATCGACGGGACTTACTTGACGTCCTTCGGCAAAGCAGCTGCGGTATATCATAGCTGTAGCTTGCTCGATCATGACTTCTCCTTTGATGCTTATTACTTGCTTCCTCAAGGCCATGGCTTGTGCCAGACCATGGACGCTCGAGACTAACGTACTCAAATCAGATTATTCCTGCTCGTTTTGAGAGAGAACTGATAACTCACATCCACTGTCCCACATGTCTTCTGTCCTCGCAACACCCTCTGTCTCTCTCAAGACTCTTGGGTGTACAATACTCTTACATGTCGCATTAGAACCCGTGAAATCTCTTCGGCCGACGACGGTTGTCAGATAAGTGAGCATATAAAGGATATTGGGAGGTGTCGTTTGTACTTGAAGAGGACGGCTATTCGGTATATGCAGCTGCCAACAACATGATCAATTTCCAGTCTTCCCATCCCATTGAAACATACTGTGATGACGCCCCCATTGGCCCGCAATTCACTAAACACTTTTTTGTCGGCAGTCTCGTCCATCAACGCATACGCTCGTTTCATAATCTCCTTTGCCACGCTGTCGTTCCCTATCCTACCTTCCCATAGCGCCCTGAGTATCAGATAATGAATATTCAAACAAGCAAGCCAGGTTCGTTCCTCCTTTTGACCTGAAAGCAAGTCCGTAGGTGGGTTACTGTCAGACCAACCAATAGACGAGGCAAACTCTGCGAGCGCAGTAGGAACGAGTTCCCATCGTCGGTGGACAAAGGTTATGCGAGCCTTGATGAGCAAAGCGAGCTGAACAATCATCTGATGGTTATTTTTGCGAGCTTCATTCTTGTGTTACTTGTCAGCAAGGGCCGTTTTGTAAATGCAGCGATACGCCGCCACAATGGAAAGAAGAATACGCACGAGGAATTCAGTTGCGATATTCAGGAAATCTGCTGGCCCTGTGCTCTCAACGTACTCCAAGTATAAAAGGCATAGCGAATACCGGTGCACGGCATTATCCCTGAGAGTATAAGCGACATGCAGCAAGATACGATGAAAAGTCAAAGCTCACCTGCTTGCCGCCAAAGCTGTCTGTACCAATTTTTTCCCCAAATTGAACTTTTTCTGCATAAATGCTAGCCGAGCGTTGATGAGCTCTAATTCAAGTCTCATAGGTGTCAATGATGACTGCCGCTGGGCTATGAAGAACTATACGGACCGTCAGCCAACGAAACTGACCGGGTGCGCATATATACTTACAGCTTGTCCCACGATATCCTGCATGTCATCCATTAACCGCTGACAGTCCACCTGAACGCCTTGAATTTTTTCTTTGCCTTTACTCTTGCTTTGCAGGATCTGCTGCGCCATGTACACTTTTATGCCGACGACACCAAACTCGAGGCTGAACGCCACCCTTTCCTTATCGGAAAGACTGTTAATGTTCAGCCCCGCTCGAAGCAGATCAAGTGCGTAGAGCTGAAGACCGAGAGCTTTGGCAAATGCCTGAGGGTCATGGCTGAAGCGATTTGATTGCGAGCTCTGTGGGGTCGAAGAATAAGAGTAAAGCTTGATGATGGAGTAGCCTGATGTACGATCGGTTGATATCTCGGTAGGTACGAATGCCTGCTGAAGGTGGACATGAGATGTCTGATGGGCGACTTGGGCAGAGTGATAGAGAAGGGCTGCGATTGGTATACAAGCAGCTTGTGGGGGTGGTTGTTGGTTAAGACGGCGTCCGGCGACTGGACTCTGTGTCTGGCCAGTCGCAGCCGGCTCAAACATCTCTGGAGAGATCTTGCGCCTTTTCATTGGCCCTAGGCCCTCAGCCGAATGGAACCGCAATCTCCTATCCGGGGCAACCGCAGCCAAGGGGGAGGACGCCACTATGGTGTCGCTTGAGGGAGGGTTGTTCCGGGACGATATGGTGGCTGAAGGGCGGGGTAATGTGGACATGGCGGGTGACGGCCGGGGAGCGGGAAGGAAGAAGGATGATGTAAGATGGGCGGGTGGTTGAAAGTCGAGAAATGAACGATGGGGAGATGGCTGGGATGCTTCGGAGGGACGGTGCCCGTGTATAGGCGGAATGGAACTTTTGATTTGGTTAATAACTATCAACAACAACAAACGCGATAGTGGCAAAAGTTGACGTGTTTATTAACGCGAAGATGGAAGAAGGCTCGAGGGCGGCGGGGGGATCCGCCTGATGCCACGCTATGTCCACGTGGACGTTCCTGAATTGATCTTTTTTTTTTTTTACCATCTCGATAACTTTATAACGAAACACTCGACTCGGCCACTCAGCTCACTTGCATTATCCATTTTCATTCCTGCATTCATAGATTTTTTATTTATTTATTTCAAACCATCACACCATCCCGCCCAACATGTCTGAACGCATTGCTTCTGTTGAAAGGACCACGAGCGAGACGCATATCTCTTGCACTATCGACCTCGACCACATCCCAGGTGTCACCGAGCAGAAAATCAATGTCAGCACTGGTATCGGGTTCCTTGACCATGTACGTGCCGCACCGCTTTTTTTTTTCTCGCTTTTTTTGGGAGTACAAGCTAATAGAGAAACGGATCCAGATGTTTACAGCGCTCGCAAAGCACGGCGGCATGTCTCTCCAACTGCAGTGCAAGGGCGACCTTCACATTGACGACCACCACACGGCGGAAGACTGCGCTTTGGCTCTTGGCGAAGCGTTTAAAAAGGCGCTTGGAGAGAGGAAGGGAATCAAGCGATATGGATATGCTTATGCTCCCCTTGATGAGGTGAGCAGGCTACCCGGTTTACGCCAACGGTTTTTGCTCAGTGTTGCTCACCCGACGTATAGTCGCTTTCAAGGGCTGTGATTGACATTTCTTCCCGGCCGTACTTTATGTGCCACCTTCCCTTCACTCGGGAAAAGGTTGGAGATTGTATGTAGCCCACCGAGAGAGGGGGTTTCGTGGCTGACTATATGCGGTAGTATCGACGGAAATGGTGTCTCACCTTCTTCAGTCGTTTGCCTTTGCCGCCGGTGTAACCCTTCACATTGACTCGATCCGAGGAGAAAACAACCACCACATGTGAGCTCGCCTGTTTTACCAAAGAGAAGAAAAATGGATAGCATGCTAATGTCTGGGATGTTAGCGCCGAGTCTGCCTTCAAGGCGCTCGCTCTGGCTATCCGAATGGCGATCAGCAGAACCGGCGGCGATGACGTTCCTAGTACCAAGGGTGTCCTTGCTTTATAATAATAGTAATAATAATAATAACTATTCATATCATACATTCGGTCTTTGGTGGTATGTCTGCTCCAAATGGGTATGTATCATTATCGCGCGATGGTTTGCATTATGCATTTTTTTTGATTATTCAGATAATAGTCGTATCGAAAGGTACACCCCCGAGTATCGTGGCATCGCGAGAGATTGGACCTCTTGCTGTAGACATGGATCCATCTAATATGTTGTTCTGGTTGCGGACTCCTCGCCGCCGCTGGCGTCCAATTCTAGGGCTTCATCCTCTGTCAGTTCTCGGAAAGGCGTCGCGGATCGCTGCGAGACGGGGATGGGATGGGTCTCGGGGGATGAGGGACATGAGGCACTAGCAGGAGTGGAAGCGGCAGATTCATCGGTGGTGGTGGGCGGAAAAGTGGGACGCTTGGCGTAGTATCTCCCGGCCTTGTACTCGGGGGTAAGTGTATGGCAGCGGCGACTAGCGGAGGGAAAACGACCTACCTGGAGGAGGATGAGCCCGGTGAGCATGAGTGCGGTCATGATGTTACCAGTAGCGAGGTCGCTCACGGCCGTCGTCAAGGCGGGGTATAGCGGGTGGTCAACGAGGTTGACGGGCAAGGGGCTCGGAATCATGGTGACGGCTTTTGCTGTCAGCCGTGACGTGCAGAGCGGCTTGGAGCTGCACACTCACCAGGGTAGACCTCGCTCAGTTGGTAATAGGCGATGGACGCGACAAGGACTAGACATGAGCGAGACTCTGTGGATGGAAAACGTACCAAGACTTCCGCCGTCGAACAGAACCTCCCCGCTGCTTCCGCGGTACCCCTTGATGGACCGGCCGCCAGCACTGAGCAGCAGAACAAGCCCGACGGCGATATACACCCACCCCAGTCCATTTGGAGCCGACGCCAGCAGGGAGTAGTATTTGATGGAGTGGCTGATGGCCTCGGTCGTGACGGGCGATCGCCAGAGAACGTTGTGGTCGGCAATCCAGTGGGTAAACGTTGTCCCTGCGCACACGGGTCAGCTGGGCGGCACGGGCGGCTGCGGCGGGGCACGGACCGAGCAGGAAGCTGGTGGACACTGTGACGAGCATCGTTCTCCAGACCATGGTGCGTGGATGTCGATGCTGGGACAGAGACGAGAGATGCGGTGAGTTACGCGCGTTGAGGGGTGTCCCGATCAGAGACTCGGGGTGTCCCGATCCGGGTGTCCCGATCCAGGGACTTGTGAGCGAAATATCGTGCATCTGATTCCACCGTTGCCATTCGTCTCCCGATGCGGCGTGTCTCAGCCCCCCCCCTCCGCCAGCGCCTGCTGCCCCCCCGCCGCCTGCTCTCCCGCTCCCCCGCCCCCGCCCGCACGCTGCAGACGACCTCGGCCATCGCCTTCCCCCGCTCGCCGACGCCCCGGCGCACATTTGCCGCCGCCTCCAGCCCGTCACAGCCGCCCCCACCCTCCCCCCCGCCCCCTCCCGACGCCCCCCCCGCAGCAACAGGGCGCGACCTCCTCTCGTATGCCACCGCGGTCGTCCCCCCCTCGCCGCCAGCCAGCGCCATTCCACCCGACCTGCAGCCCGCCCTCACCCACCTCGCCACCGGCTTCCTCCCCCGCAACCAGCACCTCGCCCCAGACCCCGCCACCTCGCCCTTCACCCATGTCATCTCCTTCCCCCCGGGCGCCCATGGCCGCGCCCAGACCGATCCGGCGAGGGAAGAAGAGGACAGCGAGCCCGCGCCGGAGAATGTGATTGCGCTCGCGTCCCCGTTCGAAGGCGGCGACGTCTACGTGCAAGAGGCGGTGCAGGCGCTGGCGAACGAGATGGAGGCAGACGTCGTGAGGCTGGATCTGGTCATGGGCGTGGCGCTGGACGGCATGGCGGCCCCTCTCGGTGTCTGTGAGTACTTCTTCCGTCGCTGTGACCGCGGCTGCTGACCGTCCGCCAGTTGGGCCGCCCGCGCTCGCCCACTCGCTCAACCCCCTGTACCAGGCTGCGCCGTCTCCCTTCCCCAACCTCCGCAAAGAGTCTCGAGAAGCGGACGATCAGGAAGAAGGGATGGGCCTTGGTTTTACCAGTATGCCCGTCGCCGTCCTCGGCGGCGGAGGTCTGCCCATGCCCCAGATGGGCCACATGGGCCAGCAAGAGGAAGACTTTGTCGCCGGGCGCGCCAACGAAGAATGGATCGCCTTCTTCTCCCGCATCATCAATGCCGAGACAGCCGAGGCCGGCAAGAAGCGGATCGTTGTGCTGGAATCCCCGCTCGCCATGTCGAAAACGTTCCCCGTTTGGTGGCCATCGCTTGTCGAAGCCGTGCAAAGACGGAGACGAGGTCTGATCACCCCTGGCAGGAAGAAGATGATTCCCAAAAACGGAAGCGCTGAACCCTCCCTCGTCCACCCTACATCCATTGTTCTCCAATGTACACCTTCGCCCCTCCTCCCCCACACGTCGCCGTCGATGTTTGCCCCCACCGAGAAGGAGGACCACGAGCTTGCCGCCGAGGAGCATGTTGAAGACGTGGACGAGCAAGAAGAGGCGACACACGCAGCCATCTCTGCATTGGAAGACAAGTTTAGGAGCATGGGCTTCAATGTCCATCATCACGTAGAGGTGGTGAAGCCCAGGTCTGGAGCCAAGCTATGGTGGGGGAACGAAGAGAGTGATCCTGCGGGCAGAAGAGAAGGTGATCAGTCTCGGCTGAAAGCGATTCTTGGAAAAGGGCAAGTTTTTCTCCTACATTCGTTGAGAGTTCCATCTGACTCTTGTTATACAGCCTGTCCTCGGTCCTTCCGCCTTTTGATGGCCAATCAAGTGACTCTGGCAACCAGTCCCGTAACCCTCTTCAGCGCCTCCTCATGAGCCGGATGGGCCATGTCAATCGCTCAGAACAAAACGAGTCCAGTGGTGCTCCATTGGTGTGGAAAGCTTTCCCCATCGTGCCTCTGCATCGCAACTTTGACGCCGAAAAGGAGTCACGCACACTCCGTCGGAGAATTTATTCCGCTGCGTTGATTACCCGCGCCGTCTATCAGCTCGGCGGTGAACTTCAAGACCCACTTGAAATCCTAAAATTGAGCGAATCGACCGGCAGACCGTTGACACGCAAAACGGGTCCGAGCAGTGTGAGCAAAGGCTGGGGCAACGCGGTGGTATCATGGTCAGATGCTTTACATATCGCGAGTATTGCCGTTGGCCGAGCTGTGCAGAATGGGCAGGTGGATGGAGGCGGGGCGACAGTTCATTGGGCGGACATTATCGCAGCAAGACAAGCTGCCGTTGAGGAAAAGACGATGACCGCGGATCAGATATCAAAACACATCCCAGCCGCGCTCAAGAGGGACGGCGCCGGCCCGGCGGCCAAGGGGGCGAAGAAGGAGGAAGCCCAGCAGGTTGTAGACCCCGTGGTGGAGAATCTTCGGAAAGACAAGAAACTTTCGCAGCACGAAAAGCGGCTGCTAAACTGTATCGTTGACCCTTCCAAACTCGCATCCACCACCTTTCGAGACGTCCATCTTCCCGAAAAGACGATTGATGGTATCCGGTCCATGATCTCGCTTCCCCTGCTGTTCCCAGAAGCTTTCCGGGGCGGTGTGCTGAAAGATCATGCCACCACTGGCGCTTTGCTCTTTGGTCCTCCCGGTACGGGTAAAACCCTCCTTGCGAGAGCAGTGGCGGCCGAAAGCGGAGCGAGGATGCTCGCCATCCAGCCAAGCGATGTGAATGATATGTATGTCGGAGAAGGCGAAAAACTGTAAGTCGTACACCCCCCCCCTGACCTTGTATTTACGTCGTTTGTTGGCTAGTGTCAAAGCGGTCTTTTCCCTCGCTCGTCGCCTCTCGCCCTGTGTCGTGTTCTTGGACGAAGTCGATGCGCTCTTTGGAGCCCGTATATCCCGCGGATCGTCTGGAAGCATGTCACATAACCTCATTCTCACCGAGTTCATGCAGGAAATGGACGGTCTGAGCTCGGCGATCGCCAATAAGGATAAGAGGGTGGTCGTCATCGGCGCGACCAACAGACCATTCGATCTGGATGACGCTGTCATGAGAAGATTACCGAGGAGGTTACTCGTAGACCTTCCCGGTGTAGAGGATAGAAAAGGTGTGTGCAAATCTTGTAACATCGCACATGCCATTAGATAAACCACTGACCCCCTTTTTTTTTTCCCGAAGCGATCCTCGAAATTCTGCTGAGAGGAGAGCAGCTGGGTGAAGATGTTCATCTTGATCAGATAGCCAAGGAAACGGATGGGTTCTCTGGTTCAGACTTGAAGCGTATGTCTTTTTTTTTCTAGTTTCTCGGATTGTGTATTGATCAAATGTTTCCTCCAGATTTGTGCGTCAGCGCCGCCCTTTCAGCAGTCAAGGATACCGTCAGCGTCCCTTGGCGCCACCTTTCACCTTCATCCGTGGTCTCTTCATCTTTGGGATCTGAAGAACGGCCGCGAACACCTTTACCTGGCGGTGACGGAAGAGGAAGAGGTGGTGGTGGTGGTGGTCTTGGGAATGAAGTTTTGGTCATGGCCCCCACAGAGGGCGGCGGCGGCGGAGGCGGCGGTAGGAAGAAGGTGAGGGTGAAGAAGGAAAAGGCGTCGGCTACTGCCTCGTATGGAGAAGAATCCATCTCGTCTGCCGCGCGTGAAGAGTCTGAAAGCCCTGATGAAGAGCAAGAGCAGTTGGGTGTCGGTGAAGTGCCCGAGCAAGTTGAAGAAGAGCAGCTGTTGAGTGCCGACCGCACGCGTGACGCCTCGCCTAGTGAAGACGCCCCGGAACCTGCAAAGCCACCACCCATTGAGGAGGAACAGACCGTACCAAAGCGTGTATTGATGCACAAGCATTTCAAGACCGCCCTCGAGGAAATTCGGCCGTCTGCATCAGAAGAGGGCAGTTTGCCCGAGTTGCGGAAATGGGCAGAGCAATTCGGCGAGGGCGGTAAGAGGAGAGGGAAGAAGAGTGGGTTTGGCAAAGGTTTTGGTTTTTCAGATGAGCCGGTGCGAGATAGGGATACGGGATACGGAAAGGTTAGGCAAGATGATTAGATTAAGGGGGCGGAGACCCAATGTTACAGCATCACATTTCATTTTACAATGTTCGCATGATGCATTTGCTGCATAGAATACGTTTTTGTTTTGCTTCTAGCCTCTATTATTGTCCATCATTATAATCTACTTTTCAACTTGTCAACGTCATTTTGCAAGGCGTCCAGCCTTTGCTCTCGTTTCTCAATCAACTTTTCGAGCCCTTCAGAAGCTGCTAGGGGTTTTGCAAGTACTTGCGTTTGAAGGACGGTGTCCAAACGAGTCTACCAAGACCAATCAGTAAACACACACACACCCAAATAAAAACGGCTCTGCACGTACTTCCAAATCGCCCTTCAACATCCCAGTCACCCTATTCCAGTCCCTCCAGAACTTTCTCTGTGCCCCCGTCCAAAATTTCTGGCCCAGTGCCAAAGATCCGACAATACTCAGCAGCCCAAGACCACCAGCTGTTCCGGCCGAAAGGATTTCTATCGGGGGCACATACGCAGCCCAGCTCAAGCTAGCACCTAATAACGCCGTTGAATAAGTCGTCAGCAGGGCCCTTTGGGCTGAAAGCTGCAAACGCGGGATAGACTGGGTAACAAGTTGGTTTCGTCGGGTGAGTATGGGTGAAAGGAGAGTGGTGGGTGTTAAAGGTGGGATGGAGAGTGAGAGCGTGGAGAGGTGATTGGCAAGGAGAGGGGAAGTGAATGGATGAGGGTGCGGGGAGGATTGAGTCGGTGAAGTGCTGGTATGTGATAGTTGGCGAATAATCTCGTCGGAAGACGACGACAGGGAAGATTGGAGGTGTGATAATTGACCGGATTCAAAGACCATCTGGGCGCCCAACGTTTAGCCATCAGCTGGAGCCAGAAGGATATGTAATGATGCGACTCACCTGTCGTTCCAGATCAACAGCAAATCGGCTACCGACAAATCCTCCCAATTCCAACGCAACATCATCTACCCTCAATCTACCCAAGAGCCCCAACCAGCTCAGCCTCCCTTGGAAACTAGTCTCAATTTGACGTTTGATCTTTTCCATTTCATATTTGACTTCGCCTTCCACCAAAGCACCGTCTACTCCTCTTGTCGCGACACTCATGTGCTTGGCTTTGGCTGCACCTTCATGAGCGGCACGACGAAGTTTAGAAACGGTATGGCTTGCAGCACGCGCAACGTCCCTGTCAGAAAGGATAACGTTGGAAATGTGCATAAGAGCGAGGCTCGCGACCTGTTTAGCTGTTGAGAGCTGCGGCGAGGCGCGGTTGGACAAGGTTTGATGAAGGGTTGATTGCAAGGGGCCTACATGAGACTGAATAAACTCGCGCTGGAATACTTCAAAAGCTTCAGCCTTTGTTTCCGATGACGCAGCCTTGCTCAGTCCGCTGGAAAGCGCCTCAAGAGCCATTAGTGCCTTTTCAGCTTGGACAAAGGAAACCTTGAGGGCTGCTGGATCATAGTGGACGTCATCTAAAGGCTCAATTGTGATCTGTTTCAATTGCTCGCGCAGTGTGTGTTCGATGGAAGATTGTGAAACACCAGAAGGTAAATGTCCATTCACGACAAAGTGGATGGGGGAACGAGCGAGAAGATGAGGCAGGATGGGCGAGAGTTGAGGAGTAGATGTGAGTCGGATCGGATCAAGGACAACAACCAGGGCATCAGTCGAGAGAAGAGTTGAAATGACCGGTTCCGTCTCAAGGTTTCGAACTATAGATTCTTAGCTAATACTCATAGCTGGATAAAATAAACCCACTGTTGACTTCGACAACATCGTACCCCGTAGCTTGAAGCCATGAAGAGGACAGAGACAATGACTGCGGTTCGCGGTTGAGTCGCTCACCTTGACTAACATATTATGAGTTGTAGAATTCCTTATCAAACACAATCCACACACCTGATTTCAAAAACATCAATGTTTGCATCCTGATGTCTGCTGACGAGTGCTTGTCTGGTGGTGGCCGAGTCTGCCAGAGGATCTTGAAGGAGAGCTGAGACAACATCTCGGGGAGCAGCAGCGGTATCGCCAACCACTTGATTGCATGTGTCAGCCATTACAGATAACCAAAAAGAAATATGATCGCTCACCTGCTATTCTTCCCCTGCGCTTGACAGCCAAATCCTCCATGGACCTCTTGACTCTCTTCGCCCATGAGCCATCTCCTCCAATTTCGTTTTCCAACAGGACAATGAGCTCCTGAAGTACAGGAAGAATGGTTGTGGCTCCCTCTACCGGCGTTGCTCTCTTCGAGGCTGCGATGACCGGTACCGGATCCGCGTCAGGCCTTGCAGTTACAGTGGAGGCATAAGTTCTTGCTGGTAATAGAAAGGCTAGCCTGTAAAGTGGCCGTTGTGTGCGATGGGCGGCTGCTATGAGTGTCCGCCTGCGTGTTGATGATCTTACCACAAAAGCTGCGTGGCTTGCGAGGGACATGGCTTCCGCGTGGAAATATATGAGTAGAGCTACTTCTTGGCTACCTCACTACTAATCTCGGGGGGAAAGAGGAGAGTGAAATATTATGTAATAACTGATTTACGTAAGTGTATGTACGCGTCTGGTGTCTGACGCCTGGCGCAACAAGTCAACAAGCACAAATAATAAAGACAGTCGCTGACTTCTACCCACTATATCTCCACCGCAGTCCCTATACACCTTCATATACGCCACTCTTATCGTATTTAATCACGCTCTCTCACCATATACCCCCCTAACTACCAAAAGCGTCTTGTCTATCTTGCCCTAGTCGCCCATTCGACAGCCACGCTCGGTCCTTCTCCACAGTACAAAGACCCCAGCCACACCAGAAGATAACCCAGCCACTCAAGCCAAACTCCATTCATTTATATTTCAATTTAAAACTTCAGTTTAAACCTACTTTCAGCACCTCAGCAGATATGGCCGATCAAGGATACATGTCGTCTGGTTCTGGCAGTGGCCGTGCTTCTGGTGGAGAGGGGAGTGACAGAAACTCGTGCGCATCAAAACTTGAACTCTGAAGTTACTGAGTGTACTAACGCAGGTATTATGTGCAGAATTGTTCTCAAAGTAGGCATGGTTGGTGATTCGCAAATTGGCAAGACATCATTAATGGTCAAATACGTCGAAGGCAGCTTTGAGTGAGTGCAGCGGCTTTATTACACAGTGTCTAACCTGTGCAATTCAGCGAGGAT
>NC_009188.1:521990-554490 GCF_000149385.1 Cryptococcus deneoformans B-3501A
AACACCGTGCCTCAAATCATGCGATGTTAATCATGAAAAGCTGGGCCAGATACTCGGTATTCTCTCGTCACTTGACCCCGGCAAATTGTTGGCTTTGAATAATGCGGGTCCCTGCGCAGAACCTCACGGCGATGAGAAGGCAGCGAGAATGCGTAAACAGGAAAGTAGTATGCTTCGGCGCATGCTCGATGAACAGGAGAAGAGACTAAATGAGCGAGAAGGGCGTTTAAAGTGGATGGCGGAGATGGTGCGAGCAGAGAAGGGTAAATATGATAGCAGATCCTGTTAGTAGTAGCAGCGCAAGGGTTTAGCCGTAGTAGTGATAAATGTAATGAAAACGCTTTGAAAACGCGTTCTTGGAATCTACGTAAGACCAGCATGTTTTGCACCTGCCTCTTCGAGGTTTCCATAACTTTGATGTTACGATTCCGCATATTCGGAGTTGGGAACCGGATCCGATCGATGGATGTCCGTCCGGCATTGCTGGTGGTTTGGTGGACGTTTTTGTGATTGAATATGAACTTCCCGGTCGCCGCGTGCACTTGCACGGATCTGATGCAGGGCCGTACCTTGTGCCTCACCTTCTTCATGCTTCATTCGCCGTAGTACAAGTACGACGGAACATCCACCATATACCGTAAATGTGCTATTTATTACGTGTTTCCGTACTTCCCTATTCCGTCTACACGGGTAATTACGGAAGTGCATAATGCACTCGCGCTAATAAATAACTTGCTTGCACCTTGCCCTTCTTACTTGCTTTTTGAGGAAATTTCCTGGACACTTTGTCGCGCTAATGAAAGGCTACTGCGCCCGGCCATCCTTTCCCCCATTTTTTCTCGACGTTTCATCAGCAAGCGCAGGCCCAGCCTAGGGCTTTTTGCCGATCTGCGCCTATCAGAATTGATCAATCCATCAACCCAAAAGAGTGGAAAGGTGGAGGGAAATCTGGAACATTGGCCATCTGCAGACGCACACCAACGGGGAAAGAATGAGACAGAGATAGTTGAGATGGAGAAGAAGCGTCAAGTATAGTCAACCGTCGGAAATGCTTCTATTGCGCCAGGCTTCTATAGCCGCCATTGATTGAAAGTAGGCTCGCCTTGGAGACAAAGGTCACCGTTCATTACCCGTCCCCCTGCTTTTGTTCTCGCCCTCGCCCACTCCAGCCCTCCTCTCCATCGCATTACCGCACAACACAGCATGGACGACGACTACGGGACTGGTGTTCCCGATGCACGGGCACCTTCTGGCTCGCATTCATACCACTGCTCCCACAACAGATCATACTCCGAGGCGCCCCACGACGTCGCCCACTCTTCGGCGACCTCGTCATTTGCAAGCGACCAACCTCTCACCGCCGTCCTCGGACATCACCCTCACCATCCTCCCCATTCTTGTTCCCCCGTTCACATAAGACACCATGTCATCTCAACAGCCCGCGTGCCTCACAGCAGAGTGTCCTCTGCCGGGCACTATGGCACACATGCAGACGAGATCGCCTATGCCATGTTGGCAGTCGTCATCGGTAGAGCAAGTGCCAGTGACCTCAGAACTGTAATCGGCAAAAAGAGAACAAGGTGTGGTATGATTGTGCAGAACGAGCGGCGGCCTAATATACAAACAAGGAGAAGTAGCAGCGTGGCGTCCGTGAAACGTCCACATGGCAGTCCAACCTCGCAAACATCGTTTAAACTGTTAACGCTCGACCCTCGAACTTTGCCAACACTTCCTATCCCACTTCCACCTGTTGATCATATCCTTGATCCTCCAAAAGATGGAGATTTCTTCTCTTCTTTTATTCCTCCAGAAAAAAGCGGATGGTATGACAGCATTCCTAGAAGCTCCAGTGCTCCGAGCGTACCTTTTCTGGCTCTGGAAAGACGGGGGAGCAATGCGTCCCTCACCAGTGCGATGTCTGTTGACACCCATTTGGTCGCGCAGAAAACCTTTCGTAATGCTAGCCAGCCTCACGACCATGATGCGCCACGCATCATACGATATAATCCACTCGAGCCATTAATCTCCTCTCCCGAGACCGCTACTTTCGACCATCGCGCAGCTACGCCTCAAATGCATCAAGCAATGCTGGATGTTCGCCAATCTGAACCTCATGGGCGGTACAATACTTTTGAGCTCATGGCTCATGATTCAGCAGGCGTAACATCCTACCTAGATCCCGATTTATCGGCGACCTTTCGTAAGCGCATGGCAGAATCGAGCTCGTCAAGAAATAATGACAGAGATGCACGAGTGATGGGGCCGGATACAATGGGAGTTTCGTCAGATAATGCTTGGGTCGGTGAAAGCAGAAGAGGAAAAGAGGTATTTTCAGAGTCGGAATGGACGTTTGAAGAGCCAATCTTGAAGGCTATGGGAGATGCGGTGCGGGGTAAGATCGAAATGATAAAGGAAGTTGATCATTACCATGTAGCAGAGTGAGTTCATCTTTCGTCATGTGACCATTGGCTAACATCGGGCAGATATGGGTGTCACAAAGAAACCCCAAACCCAATAATTGCCGAAGTTATCGAATCTCTTTGCCTTCGCTCAACTAGCAAATCGCCCAAAGTATTTTCCGTCACTCACCAAGCCAATCCTGATTTCGACACTCGCGCCCTTCAATATAATCTGGCATCCCAAGCCTCTTCATACCGCAAGATTGGCAAGCTGCCATTAGCCCCTTCCCCCCTTATACTCACATCATTCTCCTTTGCAGGATTTACGGAGAATGCCTTACCTGCTGACACAGTCGACTTTGCTCTCTGCGCTGGAGAATTAAGCAAGCTACAAGGGGAAATATCACCAAGGCCTTTCTCCGCGTTCGCTAGCCAAGCAGATGAAAAGGAGAAGCAGGCAATAAAGGATTTGGTAGACTGGTTAGAAGCGAAATCAAGAGAAGTGAAAAAGGGAGGCATCTTGGTGTGCTGGATGGTAATCAGGACCCGACAGCCCCCTGAAAGTACATCTTCTTGTGATTCTCTACCGCATCCCCCAAAAGCGTCGCCTTACCGTGCCCCGGCCTCTTTCCCCAACTCTCCAAATATCAACCTATTTACCCCCCATCCTCACGCTCCTCTCACAGAGATTCATCCGTCCATCTTGCCACATCAGAACCACCACCTTACTCCCTCTACACAATCCACACTGCCGACAAGATACCGCACTGACATATTCCAACTCATCAGTCAAGCTCTCAGCCCTGCGATTCAGAGCTTGGTGACATTGGGCGAGATCAGAACGCACGTCGCACCAGCGCTGGTTGATATACCTTACTGGCCCAGGACATTGGCTAGTGTGCAGGCCGCTCTGGGCCAGGCAGAGGATTGGGAAGTCATCATTGACCGGGATGAAGTGACTGAAGACGAAACGGGGGATAATTTGGAACATATGTTGGATGACATGGATGTCGACAGTTCTTCTCCAATTTCCAAGGACTCGGAGGGCTTTGACGTTGATAAGCCACTCAAGGCGTCTAGCAGAGCAAAGACAGCAGCTGAGAGTCACTATCCCCTTGAAGAGGTTCGAGAATGGGCACAAGCAGGTGTCAGGATTCACAGACTGATGCACCCAGCTTGGAAGGCTTTTCACCAGGGGAGGATTGACCGGCAGGCTTATGCCAGGCGAATTGCGACGTACTGTCACTCCGGTATGTATCAGTCTTTTGCAAAGTCATAGAAAAAACTTGGCTAATGAGATGGACTAGTGTATGGACCGCATCTAAAAAAGGTATTGAGGGAAAAGGGACGAATGGACATTAGTCAGTGCGAGAATACTGTACAAGAGATGGTAAGCCCCTCCCCCGTGCTCGCAACATTCCGCAGGCGCTGATGATAAGGTGATCAGTTTAAGATACTCGCTGAAAAGTGCGAACTTGGCGCGCTTAGTGCACTTGCGATAGACATCGGCGTGATAGTCCTTCGCCGTAAATAATTGTCTGATTCGGCCACTCGTGCGCCCACATGCTTTATTTTCCACCTGCTGTATTTCATCTCAATTTCCAACTTCTGCGCATTACTAGATGTTTTTTTACATTACTAGACATTTTTAGAATAGGAGTACAAATGTGCTTTCACCTGTTGAAGATAAATTAGGTTTGTGGACGAAAACGAATGCTCCACGATTGCTGTGTGTGCATGCAAACATTCATAGATAGTGACTTAGGGTTGAGTTTTGCACTACAAAGAGCACTTTAATGGTATGCTATATGGTCCCATAGTCATGCACTGAGCAAAGCATCTCCCAACTTTCGCTTTCAAGCCGCTTTTAAGATACAAATCCGAACATACATAAAAGCATTATACTGGCTTCCTCTAAACTACAGTGATCGCATATCTAACATCATTATCGTCCCCATTTTCTTACTGCAAGACTCCAACGGCCCTCGTTCCTCTTGCCACTTCGCCTGCATCCTTCTTCAAGTCCTGTTCCAGCGCTGGTTTAGTCTCTATATTCGACGGTCGCACCTCGGTCAGAACATCTCGTGATCGCGTTGTGCTTGTGGGCCTGAAACCCCTTGCGCTGGATTGACGCCTGGACGAAGTTGTCATTCCTGAACCTGTCGATATGACCAGACGGGGATCGACATTCAGAGCCGCCGATAAAGATTCACCTTTATTTGCAGGAAGGGGCGCTGAAATTAATGTAATGGCGGGGACAGATGCCGTTGGAAGGGTTTTCGGGGCGTTGCTACGCATCGCAGAATGGTGAGATGATGTTGAGGACGATGATGGCTTTCGGAACCCACTGCCGGTGCCAATCTGCAAACTTCGTCCAAACTTTAGGTCTAGTTCCTCCCCTTCATCGTGAACGTCCTCGTATTCTTCCAAATCTTCGCCACCCTTATCTTCCGCCCTAGCCATCTTTCCAAATTCTTCTTGCTTGCCTCTACTCCTGCTGTTGGCTTTGGGCAGAGTGCTTTTTCGTCGCATACTTTGGCTGCTTGCGGACAGATTGGCGGTTCTAGTAGATGCAGATCGGGAGCTGAGAGACCCCTCTGGTATGAGGGGCATGGGAGGAGAAGGCGATGTGTTATAAGCATCTTTCTTCGTTCTCTTGGGAGATAATGAACTCTTGACTCTTCTGGGGGAGATGGATTTTCGAGTCAAGGTTTTAATGACATCTTGAGTTTGGATCCCATCAGGTTTTCGCATTTTCCTTCGAAACTATCAGCTAACGTTTGATTACAAAAAGCATCTGGGAAGCTCACTTGACAAGACTAGGCTCTTTATAGCTAACGACACTGGCACGTGCCCGACGACCTCGCCCAGTTCCTTCTGGTTCAGCATTGTCTGTAATCGTAAGGTCCGATGGTCGACTTGGATCGGACTCGGCTACCACGTAATCAGCGGGAGCCTCAGGCTGTACCTGACAATAAAGGCAACATACACTCAGTTTCATTCACTTTCACGATCTCCGCCCCTGGTTCTATAGTTGCTTCTTTCTCTTTCCGGCTAAAGTCGACCTGCTCTTCTTCTTGAACAAGAGCCAAAGCTTCGTCGGGTTTCATCTCGACTACAGGCCCTTCCTCCCATTCACTGGTTTCCCCTAGAGGTTCTTCATCCACTTTGGTTCCCCCTACAGGTTCTTCATCCATCACCTGTGGCTCTTGTTGTACTGGAATCGCCGGCTCTTGTTCACTAACTACCTCGGGCGAACAGGACCGCGGTCGAGTTGATAACAATCCACTTTCCCGTCTTCGTTTTGCTGGTATTTTTCGTGTGCTGATAACCTTTTTAGGGCTAGGGGATATGGAAGATCGAGCTGGGGATACTGGGGTCTTCGGTCTTGGTGATCTGGAAGCAGCAACTGACCCGACATCCGTTTGTCGTCTTTGATAGGTATAAGTGACGGTTTATCCAACTAGTCAAATAAACAGAAACCTACCCTCGCCCTCTTGATCTCGAGGTCACCCGCCTATCATCCACCCAATCTCCTTCTTCACTTTCCACTACCGCTCCAAGATCCTGTCTTTGTTTCCCATTTGCAGCTGGTCGGGTGGCAGTGGGGTTCCCGACGAATGTCAAGGTCGGACGTGTGTTGGATGGTTGTTTGTAGGACGTTGAATGTAGCGGAATCGGTAGGGAGGAGAGTGATTGACGTAAGCTATAGAGGGCTGGAGCAGCTGCCAAGAGATGATCTAAAGCTTTCAGTACATCCTAATTGTAATGTTAGCTCAGGCGTAGTATATGGCATAGAAATGAGCGAGGCATGTGTCTCGTTTCGAGCGCACAATAGTCCCAAAGAAAGGAAGAAAGAAAAAACACTTACTACACCACCTAGTCTCGAGTTTTCTCTTTCCATCTTTTTCACTCTCGACTCCAGAGCCATATTTCTTCTTCTCACATCTAACAGCTCATTTTGAAGGATGGATATTTCATCCTGAAGTGTCTTGATAATCTTTTTGCGCTCCACATTATCACTGTTTGACACACTTTGGATCAGTGGAGCTCTACATGCAAAAGGACGTGCGGAGCGTACAGGATGATATCTTTATTTTGTTCTCTATGTCTTCTGCGGACTAATCCACGGGTGTGATTGTCAGCAAGACTGTCGAAAAAAGGGCACAGTTGAGGACTCACAATCGTCAAACTTTTGCTGCTCGACGAACCCTTGCTCCCGCCTTTCTTGCGATGTTTGTTGTGGCAGGGAGGTTGGGCCCATAGACCTCCTGCCTTGCCTCTGGGACATCCTCTATTTATACCTGGAGATATATCCGGCGCAGTATAGGCCGGATGATTGCAGATAGAGGGGGAAACGGTATGGGAACGCAGTGACAAGATGAGAATGCTCAGAGATTGAGACAAATGAGCCAAACACAACAAGTCAAACGCGCAGGGCGAGTCTTGACGATATGTTACGTAATACTGCATGTCCCAGAAGCGTCGTCCCTCGTCCCCGGGCATCATCGACATACTTTCCATCTGTAATAGCATCCGGCCGCCGTTTCTTTTTCCAAGTCGGTTTGCAGACAAATAAGACAACAAAATAAATCCATGTAAATAACAAGACTAAACTCGGTCAACTCTCCTCCGCATATATACACATAACACGTCCCAATCCGACCTTTCCACTCTGACATTTCTCTCGCTCGCCGCCTACATCTCTCACTCTGCACTTTCCTCCCTCATATCCGCCAATCTCCTCCTCATCGCCTTTTCAGTCTTGGTAGGCGGTACTTTCCTCGATACCAAAGCCCCCACAAACGCCATCAACCCGCCGAACCGGAGGACCCAGGCGACTCCATTCTTATCTTGACCGTGCGGTCCACCGATTTCGGGCGAGGTGGGCTGGATGTCGGGCTGAGTGTCGGCTAGCTTGAAAATGATAGAGGCTACGACTGCAATCTAAAAAAAAATGATCGCACGACAACCACTATTAGCTGATAACGCAAGAAAGGAGATAAAATTAGACTTGCGATAAATTGAGGGAAAACGATGGCGAGGTTATGGATACCCATAATAGTCCCGCCAGCTACTGGTCCCTGGCCGGTATATTCCATTTCATTAGCGCCATCAAGATCGGCGGTCGAGTAGCTTCTGGCAAGTGGTGTACGTTCGTCGGGGGAAGCGCGGCCTGCAGGGCTGGTGGGATGTGATCGCCAGCCGAGGGGGGTGGAAGTCGTGCGCGCGTGGGTGGGACGGGGGCGACCGTCTGATATTCGGGGAGGAGGCTTGTCGTCGAGCTCTTTGAGGAACTGGGGGTGTTTGTCAGTCAATCGGTTTGGGTCTGGGGGGTTGTGCGGTTTAATAAGTGGAAATCCAAAACTGACCTCCATGATGATTCTGCGATATCCATCGATCATTTGTTCATGAGTAAATATACACTGAGAAAGAAAATGAAATCGTAACACTTACGCAAACGGTCTAATAAGACGCCAATTTCTCCATCAGTTCTTGAAACCTTTTGCCTTTCAACCAAAATAAAACCACTCACACCCAACAAGCAATCGCCCAACAGATGCCTACCAAAGCGATCATCACTGTTGCTTGCCAGACCTTTGTGATGAAGAACGTGGACATCATCAAGCACCCGAAAATGACCAAGCCCGCCGTCCAAATATTTCTCAACATGAACGGCACTGGAAATGACCGGATGATATATCAGCACACGCCGTATGTGTGTGTTTTAACGGAAGCTGCAACTTACTAGTAGGCAATTTCAGAGGTCTTCCCTCTCTAGCAGCCTCGGCTTTCCACTGCTGTACCATCTCTCTGATCCTCTCCATCTCCACATGCTCTTCATCTTCTTCATCTTCGTTTTCAATCTCAATCTCGCCATCTCGCAGTTTTTCCGAAGTGGGTTTGAGCAGTCGGCGATCTCGCGCGGCGAGGTAAGGGAGAAGTGTCCCAGCGATGATGGCGACTGTTTTTTTTTTTGATCAAATGGTGTTGGCAGTTGAGCAAATTTGTATAGTAATATAGAAAGACGCAGCACTTACCGAAAGAATAGATCAAAAGGGCCAGGCTACCAGCTCGGGTGGCTCGATCGATATCAGGTTTATGATGTAATTCTTTGGCCATGACTTCGGCGACGTAAGTGGTAGAGTAGAAAAGATACGGGAACCATCCCATGAATGCGGCGATTTGTACCTTTCCGCGCCCGATGCAATTTTAGGTTTGAGTGGTCTTTGGAAAGAAGGTATGGGGGAAAGACTTACGATGCAAACTCGGCGAATGGGTTTTGGAAGATGGAGTACCGCTTCGTAGATTGTACCCACTACATCTCGTATTTTCCTATAGGGGTGTTTGATGTCAGCGTATGACAGAGCCGCGAGCATATAACAACGTACGAGCGCCTTTCGCCAAAAATACTGTCCGTTTCCTTTTCTTCTTGCGTCCAACACGTGATCCACACGGTCATGACCAACAGTACCAACGCCACGATACATACTGGATATAATGTCAGCTATTAAAGGTAGGTGTGTGGGGTGCCAGACGTACCTTTACGAAACTGACCGCCTCCGACCAAACGGATGATCGGTACATGACTGAGATTTAAGAAACCTGCAGAGTATCCAGATGAGTATTCAGACCAAAGAAGCCGGTCTGGGATCAAGGAGACGGACGAACCCATGGTGAACCCCACAATGTTACCCACATGGTTGAAGCGTCCATGCCAAGCATTGGCGGTGGCAAGTTGTTCACCTGGCGTGATGTCGAGGACAAGATTGCGGAGGGAAGCTTGGAGACTGCACCGGGATATCAGACTGATGCATAAGGGCGTGGATTACTCACGCATTAAGAGCGAAGTCAAGGCAGTAGAATGAGAAGACGGCTATACCGATAGCCGTGTTCTTCACCTAATTGCATGTGTAAGCCACAATCCCGTTTTGATCGTTTACAAGGCGGCAAAACTGAATGACATACCAATCTGATAGTCTTTGGATCCCAGTCGCCTTGGCCGCCGCCTATCAAATCGACCAAAGCTTTGGCAATAGGTTCTGTGAAAGCCAGACCGAGACCGCTAAATACGAGCAGCATGGTCGATGTTACAATCCAGTATCGCCTCCGGTAGCGAGAATGCGAGGAATCTGAAATGGCACCGATGAGCGGCTGGGCGATGAGGCCGGATATAGGCCCGGCGAGCCAGACGAGAGAAGTGAGCTGTTCCGAGAGGCCGAGCGAGAGGAGATAGGGCGTTCCGTATCCCAGTTCCCTGGTGGCAGGTCAGCAGGCAGCTGCAGGTGATCGTTGAGCACGTACACTGTCCACGCGATCTGGCTCCCGCCCATGGACACGGTGAGGCACATGAGTTTCCATGTCGATAAGCGGCCCTTGTCCTTGTCTGCCTTTCTGGGAGGATCCAGCCTGCGTTCGCGGCTGCGTGAGCTGCTGCTGTTGCGACTTGGGCGTGGCTGGCGCGGGGTGAGGGAGTCACGCTTGGCGGGATTGCCGGGGTCTGGGCTGTGCATGAGGGAGCGGAGGGAGGTGTAGTGGTGTTTGTGTGGCGGTGTGTCTGGCATCGGGATGTGTGTGGAGAGAGAGTATAGATCGGGTGCGATGACTAAAGTGGACGGCGGTGACGCAACGACTTGAGGGGTGGCGCAACTTGGGTGGTGACGCAACGACTTGACATCTGTTATTTATGTCAGATCAAATACTCCCAACAACGCTCTCCACGCAGCCATGTCCCGGCAGCCCGCCCCAAAGTACAAGATCTCCGGGCCCCAGCCCCTCCGCCCCGACACATACAACTCCGACACCGGCCCCTACCCCCCCTTCCCCCAGGAAAGCCCCCCGCGCCCCGCCAGGTCCCGCTTGCGCGATGCCCCCCGCCCACCGCAGCCCTCGAGACCGACCCAAGTCCCCCCCCAGCCACTCACCTCCGATGTATTCGCTGCAGACCGCGCACAGCGCATGCAGATGCGCGCCCAGATGTCCGCCGCCGCGCAGCAGCAGGCATCGCAGCCCTTCCAGCTGTCCGGCGCGACAAACACAGAGACCATGCGCAACGTCGTCGGCGCGTTCATGAGTGCAGGCCGCCAGCACGAACAGCCCGCGCCCGCCAGACGCCCCCACAAGAGTGAGGCGAGGATGAAGAAGTCTCATCGCGAAGAGGTTTGGGAAAACGAAGAGGGAGGCCAGTTTGGAGAGATTGATTCAGCCATGCGACAGGTCAAAAAGGACTGGCCGTTTGTCATGGAGAGCGACTTCTCGTCTTCGTCTCTTGCCCTGTCACTCCTCTCGCAGGCCCCATCGCCCTCTCTCCCGCAACACCCCGGCCTTTCCTCTTTCCTCAGGCTGCACGACTCCCTCTCGGCTGGCTTGCAAGCTGCAGTCCAGGCCAACTCCAAGTCATTTGCCGCCTCCTTGCCTGCTCATCAAAACTTTTTGGATATCCTCGAAAGGGCCCAAGAACAGGTGCGCAAGTCCAAACAAGAACTCAAAGCTGCAAGAGATGGGTTTGCGGGTAAAGGAAAGTCTGAACTGTCCGGGATCAGGGCACGGGAGCGGACTGTCCGCGACATGCTCAGGATTTTGGATACAATGCGAGTTTACACATTTGCTTTGCCTAGAAATGACCCTGCTGACCAAGACTCTACAGTGATAACTTGAGGCAGGTGCCCGACCAGCTTGAATCCCTTGTTGGAGATAAACGCTTCCTCCAAGCCTCCCTCATTCTCGTTCGAAGCCTTGAAACCATCAACAAACCCGAGCTTCGTGAGATTGGCGCTCTATCAGACCTCAGATCGTACTTTATGTCCCAGGAAACAGTAAGCAAATTATCTGCAAAATGATCATGTGGGAAACAGTACTAACGTTAACAATGTTGACAGACGATTACAGAAATCCTTATTGAAGAACTCCACAATCACATCTACCTCAAAACGTTTTACAGCGATTCACGATGGAGACCATATACCCCTGGCCGAGCCGATCTCCCCATCATCGGATCACAAGACGAAGACCTTGCCTTTCTCCGATCCCCAGATCCCAATTCAACCTCTCCCAATCTCAGCGGTAACAACACGTCCTCCACCACCACCAACGGCAACGGTAACGCTACCGCCGGACCAGGCCCGTCCTCCAAATTCTCTCGCTACCTATCCCAACTCAGTACTAAACCGAGTACGAGACCGATGCTCCAATACGACGGCGATCCCATACCGTCCACTTACACTTTACCCGCCGTTCATTCTCACCAACAGCCAAATGCTCTAGGTCTAGGCTCAGGTACCGGCATCGTCCAACCGGGGGGTTCACACACTTCTCTATCCTCTCTTCTTGGTACAGCGGGAAACACGGGTAACCCCGAAACAGATTCGTACGTCTACATTGAGAATCTGTTGGAGGCTTTGGCAGTGCTAGGGAGGCTGGGTCAGGCTTTGGATACTGTTGCGCAAAGAGCGCCGGGGGAGATTTTTGCTTTGGTAGATGGTACGTTGGATGAAGTTGAAGAACGGTAAGTACAAGTATTCCCTTGTTTTTGGGTCTCGAGTCGGAATGGCATGACTGAAAAATAAAAACCAATGACAGAACCGAACGACACCGAGAAGAAGACCTTTCGGTCCGCCCACAAAACTTGTTAGGCAACGTTGATCCAACCCCATCATCCCGGACAAACCCTCCCACAGCAACCACCACCGCCGTTCCCAGCCGGAAATCTCTCTTCTCCTCCGCCGAAACGTCGCGGATCGAAATCTCACTAGGCGCGGCCGGACCGCCCCAGCATGCCGCTTTGCTAAAAGATTTGTTTTGGACTCTGTACTCCAAGTTGGCAGCGGTGCTGGAAGGTCATAGGGTCATGTATGAAGTGTCGAGATGGATATCTTCTGTGGGTACCTTTCTTTTTGCGCGTGTGTGTGTGTGTGTGTGTGTGTTTGCACAAAGACGAAAGAGAAAAGATGCTGAGAGTGTTTTTTTCATGTTTAGCGACCGGATTTCAAGGATAGCACAACACCCAAGGGTTCGTCTATCAATATTCCAGTATTGGAAATGTGGCGGCCGGTCCAGCAAGAAGTGAGTATTATAGACTTGTGAATTAATCTTCCCAGAGTTGTCTGAACACTAAAATAAAAACTTCCAGGTAAGAACGTTGCTGAGCAATTATTTGACCGACGACCGGCCTGGATCAAGACTTGATAGGAACCCCATCCTGTCGATTAACGAGGTCTTGCGAGATCCAAAAGTCTCACGCGATAAATCCAAGGCAAGTTGAATCCCTTTTGATCAAATACCGTCTTTTTAACACTCTTTACCGTTTTGCCAATAGTCAATGTTCAGATTCAACGACAGCGACTCTCGCGCCATCCAAAAAGAAATCAAACCCATCGATGACTCTGTCCAACAAGCTCTCCGCTCGTCTGTCCCCGGTCTTGTCAACATGCAATCCGACCAACCCGTTTCCATCGCTCCTGATACGGACGACCGCTTCTCCCCATCCTCGAGCCGATACCGCACCCTCGTCCCTCCCAACGCTTTCAACGTCACCACCCTTTTCCATCCCACCTTGGCATTCATCCATCGCGCATCGGCGATCGTGCCACCAGGTTTCGAGAGCGAGACTCAAGGGTTTTCGACCATCTTGGAAGACTTTGTCGTTAAAGTGTTCTTGAGGCAGCTGGATGAGAAAGTCACGGCAGGATTCCAAAAGGCTGTGTCGGGGTACGATGCTTATCAGGTTGATCGCGGTGTGTTGGCGGATACGAAGCAGCGACCGCTCAAGGTATGTCAAAAAGTTTTTTTTTGGGGGGGGTTGTTTTTTTGCTCTCCGTCAGACAGTATCACTGACACAGACGTCAATTAGTCGAGCGTGCGCGTGATGGCGTTGATACATAGCCTTTGCATCATGCTTCAGACAACTCCCTTCCACCGAGAGAATTACAGTCGACTCATCGTCGGTGTTATCGTCCAGTATTATCAGCAATGCAGCGCTAGATTCAAAGGTGAGTTTTCTAGCTATCCAAGATCGTCATCGTTGTTTTTGCTGATTTTCTATTAAAAAAAAATAGATTTGGTCTCCCACCCTGCTACCTTTGAAACCGATTCGGAGCGGCCGATGGTCATTCCAGCCGTATGGGCCCAGCGTGAGGACATCACTAAATGTCTATCCGAAATGCGTTCGGTCCCTACCACCGATCGTGCGGGTATGGCATCGGTCAGCCACAAGGAAATCAGGCTCGAGATGGAATTGCTGCGCGATAGACCGGTTTCAGAGTCGAATTTAATCAA
Source organism: Cryptococcus deneoformans B-3501A (assembly GCF_000149385.1). Taxonomy (NCBI): domain Eukaryota; kingdom Fungi; phylum Basidiomycota; class Tremellomycetes; order Tremellales; family Cryptococcaceae; genus Cryptococcus; species Cryptococcus deneoformans. The sequence continues at coordinate 535,664 of NC_009188.1, forward strand.
TTCAAGCCGCAAGTTGGAGGCCCTTGGCAATTTGTCTCAGAGCTTGGTGAGTCACAGGGAGAGCACAAATGTCGGGTGGAGAGGCTAAATGTTCGTCGACGGTACGGTCCCACTTTAGCGCTGGTTCATCGCCGCTTTACTCGACTTGCAATGGGTATCTGAAGAACCCGTCTCTCCAGAGGGTGAACAGCCCGAGCTGGACGTCTTGAAAACTGCTCCTCCTCTGTCTGCTGATTCGGATGAACCCCGATTACCTCTAACTAGAGCTATGGCTCAGTGCGTACCCTTGGTTTTCTAAAACAAACTCAAACCTTTTTTTTTTTTTACTGACAAAAAACTTGATTTGTAGACGGTACCAAGCAATCATACAAACGTATGAGCAGCTTGCAGAGATGGTAGTCAACGCCATCAGGCTGGAAATTCGGTGCAAAGTCATGTGCAACATTGGCGCTTCGATGCAAAAGGTAAGTCTACAGAAATCATGAATACTTTTGATATACGCCAACAATAGTACGATCCTTTGCAGGGAGATTTCAGACTCGAAAGTGAAGCACTCGAGCCAGATTCAGACATTTTGGATCTCAATGCAAGCCTTGTAGAATTCGAAGAGCTTGCTCAAAGGACTATTTCACCTGATGACCACAGGTAAATTACACATGCTATATCGTAATGATTACCAAGCACGTACTCGTGCTAACCAAATCTTTTGCTAGTTTTATCTTCCGTGCCCTCGGACAACTAGTCGATCATTGCTTGATTGCGTATGCCTCTAAATACGTCAAGGGTGTCAATGCTGCTGGTGTGCGCAAGATCAAGCGCAACATTCTCAGTTTGCAACAAACCTTGCGGGGGATCGCGACGGCCAATGAACAGGGTGTACTTGTCCGGGCTACAGAGTTCTGGGACTTGTACGAACAAGGGCCAAAGGTGAGGAAGTAGTCAAGTCGGGTAAATAGAGTCATTATTTGCTGATGCGCCACTCGATCACAGAAAATGCTAGAGGATTTAAAGAACATTAATGGAACACCTCCTTATGCCTTTGAAGACTACAATACTATGCTCAAACTACAGTGTAAGAGTAACACGGACGAACTCAACACATACCTTATCGATTTACACGCTTTATCTATGGACGTCGAAGGCTGGGACCTCGGGGAGGATTGATTGGGGTGATAATCTTTTCCTACAGGACTTTTTGTACTCTTACTCTTGTGTTTGGATGTGCAACGAAAAGGCATGTATATTATACAGTCATTGCAAACTACCATATCCGTTATTAGGCACCAAGTACACTAGCCAACTCTGCCAGCCTTTCTTTTGATCCCCTGACGCTTCTCTCATCAACGAAAAAGATCCATCTCGGATCGAATCAAATCATGTCCTCATCTGGACCTTCGGTATCACGTTGAATATAAATAAGTACATATCCCTACCCCATCCTTATAGCCAACTGACCCCAAATGGAAACATTATTGCTAGATAAATTTGATTCTCGCATATGTTTGGAGCACGCGCAAATCATACGCATGGGCGGCAACCATGGCCACTTCTTATGGTTCCCTTCCCAAAAGCTCGATTGACTTACCGTAGATTCTCAAGTCAGGCTGTTCCGAAAAATTGCTTAGATGGTTTGGATGGGTCTAGAACCAGTTTCAGAAATGAACCCTTGACCTTCTCTTGAAGAAACTTGGTGTGATCAATCATTTGAATGGAAAACAAAGTATGGAAGGAGGGTAGGCTGGACGACGAAACAATGTCAGATTGCAATCTCGTGGTACCATTGGCCACATTAAAGCTACGTCAAGGTAACATAGCATGATCGCCTGAGAATATGACCATTTGCAACAATCTGGAAACGGCTCACCCAGTCATACTTGAGTCTTCAATCGTGATAATCCGTCAACCGCATCAGGTCAAGCTAATCAGTACCCGGGCTTAGCGCTGGGAATTTCTCATAGTTTCCTAAACATTGATGAGAAGATCCTATGAGCCTGACGCATCCACGAGTAGAAGTGTCTTTCGTTAATGACATACATACAACTAATAAAAACACAATTATACTTGTCGCTCGTACATTATTATTATCATCATCAATCAACCAATTTGGCAGCCGATTTCCAATGATCTTCTTCCCACCCTTTGTCATACAAGCTACTAGAACGATGCACCTCCTTAGACGATTCCTCGACGACGATGGAATCCTCCTGCCTATCTCCGCTCTCGCCTGCTGACTCCAGATTCTCCTTTTCTGACTTCATCTTCTTCTTCCCGCGTATCTTCGCCAGCCTCCTTCTCTTATCGTCGATGCCAGACCTGAGATCCTCCAACACCCTCTTCGAACTCTTCGATGCCTCGGGGAACTTCCACTCGCCATACTTTGAGCTCTCTGTTCTCGTCTTGGAGGCCGCTTCGTATGCCGCCTGATCAAACCCTTCCCGCCCTCTGTCTTGCATAATAAGGAAATTAGCAGCTTCAGGCACGAGAACATTGGCGATAAAGTCGGAGGGTGAAAGAGGATCGATGGCGGTAACAACATCTTGAGTGAGTTCAGATGCTGATTTGGCTGGAGGGATATTGGGCATCATGTAGTTCAATCGGCGAAGTAATTGGAAATGATCTGTAATAATAATTCTCCCAAGCTCACCATAGCTACTTTTGTCAGCGCAATACAAACTTCACACACGCGACTCACTACCCGGGTTTGACTGCTGCTAATCTTTCTTCCTTTGACTGATGAGCCAAACTGCTCCACTTCATGCGCCCGACTTCCTCTACTTCCTTTTTCACCTCTCTAAAAACAGCGCTCTCCTCTGGCTGTCTGACAATTTTATCAAGCTCATTCCTGATCCATCCTGTCTCTAGCCGTCTGTCCAGGTTTCCAAAATCGATGTCAACTGGGAAACCAGCACGTATGCCCAAAGGAATAATGGTAGTTTCAGCATGATGGAGAGAACAGAACTCAATTGCTTTTTGCCAACTCAGCGCGCGGGCATTGGGATTTTCGTCAGTTGGGGCAGGAGTGGATAACTTGTGTAATTTAGCTTTGAGGTATTCGTGGTGTTTGCTAGGCTTGTTGGGAAGAGGCAAGTTGCAGTACTTTGGAGCGTCAGAGGACATATCTGTGAATATGTGGTTCGTAACTCACAGGGCAAAGATTGGTCCAATCCATGTGAGACAACAGATATTCCCGTTCTTTCTTAGTGAATTCATCTTCTCCCAGCAAAGCCATCTTCTCAGCATCCAATTCATCGTCTGCATTGACCAATATTGAACTAAGGGCTGGTCAGCACTATTCAATGGTATATTTTAATCAGACAACTCACGGGCCGTCCAAGAATTCGTCGTCAAATTCATCGTAGTCAGATGAATCCATGTTTGATGATAAGGTCTCAAAGAAATAAAATCCCTTGTCATTGTTTCTAACTGAAGGCTGTCGAGTAGTATCTTCGCGTTCCTTTTGAGTCTCTGGTGTTAGTTTTTCAGGGACAAAGGGAGCAGGTGTTGTGTCTTCGTCGTCTGAGTTGATGGTCTTTTTGCCATATCGCTGAGAAACAGTTGTCTTTCTCCGTTTCACAGGTGATTTTTTCGTGTGAATAACATAGTCGTCATCGCTGTCTTCATGCTGTGCTTTCACATCTGCTTTAGAAGCACCTTCTCGTGTGTATTTCATATTCCTGGATTTTGGCGTGGAGTCTTCCACGCTCAATGGCCTCCCTTTACCCTTGCCCACTCTTACTACGGTTTCGTCATTATCGGAAGAGTTAGACGACCTTCGTTTTGTCGCTTTGTTTTTAGTAGTATTGATGGTTCTATCGGCTCGCTTAGACGCTGCAAGGGATCTTGAAGGTTTTGGCGTAAAGACCATTGACTCGTCTGAAGGGGACACGAGAACGTCGCTGTCTCTTCTGCCCAGACGCCTTCCATTTCTGATGGGTTTGGTGGGCGCCTGGGAGCCGTACATCAAACTGAAGGCATCCACGTCATTCGCTTTCCCATTGGACAGTGACGAACTGGATGCAGCTGAAGCCTTGTCTCTATAACCTTCTGATTGATGCTTGGGTGGTGTGCTCCCCAACGCAAGTTCATCATCTTCATCATTCTCGGTGTCGCTGACTTCAACGACCGTAGATGATAGACGATCGTTGATTTCTGATTTAGTAACAGAAACAAGACGATTACGCGGTACGCCATCGAGGGTACTTCTCCCCTTGGTCTTGGATGTCTCCTTGGTTTTACGAGGAGAGCGCGATCGCGAAGAGCTGGTTGGTCTCAGAGCATTGGAGCGCCTGGCATTAGATTCGGCTCTATTGCTCGATGTAGTCCCACGGTTACTGCTTTTGAATGCTGATGTTGGCTTTGTAGGAGACCTTAGATCTACAGGCTCAGACTCTCGTCCTTTGCCTTTCTTTCTGGTCGCATCAACAGCTTTTCGAGAAGTGACACCACTTCTGGCACCTGATGTTGTTTGATTGTACAATTTTTCCAAATTCTGCTCTGTTGCTAGGAGCTGTTCAAACACTCTGTCTGCCTCTCGATTTGATGACAACAAAGATCTCTTCTTGAAACTTTCTGGACTTTTTGTGTCTGACTCGTCGGAGAAATCATGGGCCGCGGAGCAAGACCTGGATACACGCGAAGTGTGTAAAGCCCCTTTCTGAAATCGCCGCTTGTCCTGATCTCGTTCTCGGGTTTTCCCCGCCTTACGTTCCTCTTTGCCGTTTTCGAACTCTGCTCTTGAGGTCAGACCCAAGGCTCTTAATTCATTCTCACCCTTATCCATTCCCATCTGGCGTTGCCGCCTTAGGTCCGTAGCAGAGGTTTCTGCAGCCCCTTGATAACCAACAGAGCTCAGAGAACCGGTGGGAACAACTTGTCGCCTCGTCATTCCAAGCGGTTTCTTTTTGGGGATGAACATGCTTCCTATTGATACCTGGCCTTTGTCCCCCCCGAAGATGAACCTGGTCTCCACAGAGCTATTGGCGTTATCCGATTTTGTACGCTTGTACTGTTCGTGTTCTTGAGCTCTGCCCGGTGAAGAGCTAAAGACGTCGCCGTGGTTGACCAACTCCGTTTCCATGTTGATGACGCGTGGGATACGGGAAGGAAGGGCGATGCGGACGTGAGCAAAACAAATGCCCCTGGGAGGAAAACAGATGCTTTTGGGAGGTTGGAGAATGGAAAGTGGAGGGCGGAGAAGGGAGCAGGCGACGCGACGTTCGAATCAAATAATTAATCACCTCGGCGATAAACAAAACCGTGACGGACGATATGTTGATTTTCTAATTTCGTCTTTTTTGCTGTGACTCAGACAGAGTCTTGTTTCTTCCGTTAACTATTATTATCCATGCATTGCACCTGCAAACAGCCTCCTTGACTGCAACACTTATTATGTAGAATAATCTGACTGATGCAGCAGGAATCAACTGACTACACTCGACAGTGCGAACAGACATAAGACATGACATGCTGAGAAAGTTCCCCTTCGAAGCTGCATTATACAACATCAACCTGTTTAATATATAACGAGCTGTAAACCTCATGAACCAGAAGGAAATTCCCGTCCTATAGCCAAAAATATATGATAGAAGAAAAATTGCGACGAAGCCAGAAAAAAAGACAAAAAAAAACCAAAAAAAAAGCGGAACAGAACTTCCGGAAAATGATGCTAGGCCCCAAAATGTTCTAGGGCGCTAGTTCATGGTTCGTAACGAGGTAGAAAAACACCTTGGACGCCCTGAACACTTCCGCTTCGACTAGAGGCAATCGATGAAGCAATACTCTCCGGTCTTTCTTCTGATACCATCCCATCTGGATCAGATTGGCCCATTGTAGAGGCATCCGTCGAGGCATGACTCCCGGGCAAAGAGTGGGACGAATCAGGGCCCGCCTCTAATTCCGAGTCGACATCAGATCCCAGTGGTGGGGCAGACGGCCCATTTATCTCCGCATCAAGCGCTAGAGGCGGTGCTGACGGTTCCACGTCAGGTACTTCCAGCGGCGGCGCCGAAGGCGTCGTATACTGATGGTCAGGAGCGGAGGGTGAAGTAATGGGAGGAGCAGAAGGTACAGGACTATCCAGATTATGGAACTGTACCAGCCTTGCACTAAGCTGTGGTGGAGGTGGAAACGCTAACCCTTCCCTTTCCGATTCCCTACTCGTACGGACAGCTTCATCTTCTTCTGGAATGGTAGGGATGATCTCGAACCCAGCATCATCGACATCGACAACCGGCGCAGTTGGACCCTCTTCAGCCTCTGTCTGGACAGGTGGAGGAGCGGATCCACCCATCCTCAATCTTTCCAGCACGCGTTTATCGTCCGTTGCAACGTGATTCATCCTCAGATGAGGATCCTCCTCTTCTGCGACAGCAGGAGGCTCAACAAGTCGAGCTTTACCATCGGCGCGAGAAGCGACCGCCAGGGCAATCTCTCCGTCTTCTGTGGCGGGCGCGGGATAGTAACCAGGAGCTTGGGTCTTTTCTCCTGCCAAAGAGTTCTGTGCAGAACTCTCAGATGATACATAAGGAGGATGAGCAGATGCTGAAGGGCGCGAAGGACCTGCTGTGGAGGTTGGGATTGAACGGACTGATGCGGGTCGATATGCGGGAGGAAAATATGGCGTAGGCGATACTGGGAATGAAGTATCGGATTGGGGAGCCGAAGTTTCGACAGAGGCTGGTTGCTCAGAAGGAGTCTGTGAAGGTGCTGGGGAAGGGGGCGAGACAAGATGAGGTGACACTATAATTTCTGGTTGCTCCACAGTTTCCCGTTCGAAGATGTCCTCTTCCATTATTTTATTTTCTTTCAAACTCATCGCGTCATGCTCCTTCTCCTCCTTCTTTCCCTTTCTACGTCTGACGGTTCCTAATCTTGCATTCCACCCTTTAACCTTACTCCTGGCCAATCCCATCTGTCCATCTCTCTTCTTCTTTGCCTTGTGTTTCCGTTCCATCTCCGCAAGTTTTTCCTTGAATGCGGTTTCAGCTGTCGAGCATTTGATGTCATCTTCAGTAAGGCCAGCGGCTGCAAGAGCTTTTCGGCGGAGTCGTTCTTTGGCGCGTTTTTGTTTGCGATGTTTCTTTCGCCTATTGAGAGCGTATCTGCGAAAGAGCACGTCAGCGATCAGGCGACGAGATGAAATGTAGACACTTACATGATAATGAGGACAACAATTGCAATGGCCATAATCACACTCGCAACTGCTATAAGTGGCACTTTGTAGATGCTAGTACGATTCGAGGAGTATCCCCACCTACGTCACTTATCGTTAGCCTTAAAACATTCATCGAGCGATAAGGGCCTAACTGACCCATTTGGTAAGGCTTTTTCAACAGCAAAAGAGGGTGCAGCAGTACTAGTCGCATTTGACGCAGTAACAGATGAATTGCTACCATTGGTGAACATCGCATTATCGCTGTCGATGGAAACGGTTCGATTCGTGACAGATTCTGCAGCGTCTTCCGTGTGATCTTCATCATCGTTGGACGGAGTCGCTTTATCTGTTGGCAACTGAACAGCCTGTCAGCATAACGGAGACTTAAATCAAAATACGAAGGATGCGAAGAGACTCACCGCTATTCTTCGACCATAAAGGAACCATCCAGCCTCCGCCTTTCTCCACGATCCATCCGCATGCTGGGTCAACAGATACGGTAAAGTCGTTTCGTCGACAAAATGTATCTCAGTGGGCAAGACAGAGGGTGTAATCACCGATGTCAGATATTTGACTCGTTTGTCGAGGGTGCGCGTAGGCTGAAGTGTAGTGGTGACAGTCGGCAAGACAGTAGGAATAGAAGGCAGTCGGAGCCGAGTGGGCTGAGCTGGTATGACTGCTGGAGCAGCTGAAGTGACACCAAGAAAAGGTAGGAGGAATAGTGGTGGGAGAATAGTGGAGAGGTGTAAAGTTTGATTTTGCCGTATTTGGCGTCGTGTCCTAGTTGGTCCATGATGCCGTCGTCTGCTGCCATCCTCATTGCTGCTTCGGCTTGCAGTGTCTCTCGCGGCATAATGGGCATGCTCTGGCTCGTCCCTGAGCCTGGATGGCCCAGCGTGGCACTGGCGCTCCCATATACCTTCTCTCCTCCAGCTTTCTTCCTTGTTCATCTCATTTATAGGGTGTGTATGTCGTTGACAGAGGCGGTGTGGTGTAGTATGGAGAAGTGCGATGCTGGACTGTTATGTAAGGTAGGAGATCGGAAGGGGAGAAAGGCGGATAAATAAAAAGTGGGAAAAGAAGATATATATTTATAGCGCTGAGATGTATCTGAGATAGAAGTGATCATTCAAGGGTTGAGATGAGCTATAATTATCCTGCTCAAGCCTTTCTTCTGCAACCGGCGCACCCCGGTCTTTTTGCCTTTTTGCTTTCTTCTTTTTTTCTACAAGTGCAGCTAATACTGTAGAAATAATTCCACGGATGTTTTCTCGGGGTAATGTGGACACTGCTGTTTCAGCGGATCTATGCTAAGTATATATGTCTGTACGCGTATAGGTACGTGTCTATGTACTCCCACACCAGCTCGTCTTGCTCTTCTCTTCTCCTTATTCCGTACCCGCCCGTCGCCTCGCCACCACCGCACCGGGCCACAACACAGTTTGATTCCGCGACCTCTGACCGAATTCGGATATAGTTTGCGACGCCTGCCGTCATGAGCAAGGACTAATGCATATACAGCACAGATTTCATATGATGACATGGCCTGGAATGCAATTCAGATGCATAAGGAAGTGCTTAGAAAAGACATACAACGCAAATGCATTTTGTTTGCATATGATATGCAATGCTTCTCGCCAAAAGATCCATTAACAAGCACGATCTTCTAAAAAAAACTTTTCCATAACTTTATACGCCTTCTCCGCCTGCTGGTAGACGCTGTCCCTGGATGATGAAGTACGGATCAGGCACGGCTCGGTATCATTCGGCTCGTGGCTGCGTGCGGGATTGTGCAGGCAGGAGGGTAAAAAACGCGAATAAGGGGCTCTCCACTGTTTTACTTCCGCCTATAACCTAACTACCTCACAACCTCCAACCTTCCTTTGTTCGCTGAGTAGAACGCTGGACATATATTTAACTGCCGACTAAGTATGTACTGCCGAATAGCTTTAGATCTCAATATTCAAGGATTAGGACGCCGGATTCTTGATGATGTAAAAATAATATAGCTGCAACGTAGCCGAAGAAGTTGACTACAAATAACTGATCTCTAGCGGTGGTCTGTTATTAAGAGGGAAAAACCGACGAGCAGGTCAGCCTTTGGAAGAAGAAGCTGGGAAAGTTAGGGCGAGAGTAATTATAGGGAGGATGTCTCTGGTTCTGCGAAGGATCAGAATGCTGCAGAAGGTGGAAACAGGCCGTCGGGAATGACAAAGGTGAAGAAAAGAGCGATTTTAAGACTTCATTTTTAATAGTTTTTAATATTGCGCCGTAGTTCCCCTTTCAAATGGTTAATTACGGAAAAGATAAAGCGAGAAAAAACGAAATTATTAGGAAATTTAAATGAATGTTAATAAATACAAATAACTGCAAAAAAAACATAAATAAGAAATTTGGAAATGAAAAAAAAAAAAACAAATAACTGCCACAAATAAGCTGAGGGTCCGAGCCGACGACGGAGTGATACGTATTTAGATGATATCGAGTTGTAGCATTCCATCATACAACATCATCTGCGTCGTCCAAGTTAACAAATAGGGCTTAAAATAGTATGCCATAATAATAGGTACATGTAAGCAATAAAAGATGTAAATATAATACAATGTGATAACAGAATACAGAAAGGAATGTAGGCTGGGATCCTGTGGACTAGCAGCACAAGCCTAACTTGTCAATGCATCTACATCTACGACTTTTTGCATCATTCTGGTTATATTTGGATATTTTAACTGCAAGGACCCTTCTTACTTTCTGGCCTTGTCCCAGACTTGTTGCATGAACGCCCTGACAAACATCTTCTTGCCTGCCTCGCTGATCTCATCTACTTCTTCTTGAGTGAGCTCTCCCTTCTCAGTGATGGCTTCCAGCTGCAACTTCTGTCTACCTTCGTTGGCCGAGGTGGTTACGACAACACCCTGACTCTTCTGGACGGCCCAGTTCAGCAATACTTGTGAGTCTTCGTACCCCTTGGCTTGCGCAATTTTCTTGACTACAGAGTCAACGGGTCCACCAGGAACCTTGGTGAGAGGAGTGAGAGGGCCGTAGCATTGGATGGTGATCTTGTTAGAGTGACAGAAATCTTGGAGACGAACCATGTTGTCGGCATGGTAGTTGTAAGGGTGGAATTCAATCTACGGTGACTGTCAATGGCGACCGGATTAATCTCAAGGTATGAACTACCAACCTGGTTGACACTTGGAACAATTTTCCAAGTCTTTTGCAACTCCATGAGGTCCTCCTCCCTGAAGTTACTGACACCAATAGACTTGGCAAGGCCCTCCGATTTGATTTCCTCCATTATGGCCCATGCTTCGTTGATAGAGTACTTGGGAGCGAAGAGCTGTTGCCAATATCAGTAGGTACGTTGCTATATCAAAAAAACTTTCTTACAAGTGGAGAGTGGAGAAGATCTACGTATTCAGTCAAAAGGTGAACTCTACATACAAAATCACGGACAACTTACAAAGATCAACGTAATCAACACCCATTTCCTGAAGCAAACCCTTCAGGATAACCTTGGGGTTCTTCTCCGATTCACTGTCTCCACCGCCGCTGCCGCCTATCTCCCATCAGTAAGGAGGGGAAAGGCACATGGCCGGTATGATGTACTCACACTTTTGCAAAAGGAAAATATCTTCCCTCTTACCGCCCCACTTTTCCAAGGCGTCCTTAACGCTCTTGCTGTTTTTGTACATTTGGGCGCAGTCAATGTAAGTGTACCCAGTCTTTAAGGCTGAGACGAGATGCTCAACGCATTCCTTGGCGTAGTGGGTGGTACCTACGTAACAACGACAAACAATGGGAAGTCAGCGGATGATGCGCCTCATGGTACCCCTTGCGCCAGGAGCCAGGGAGGACTCACCAAGGCCAAATCCAATTTTGGGGATTTTGACGCCATCATTTAGAGTTACGGTTGGTGTAGACATTCTGTATCTGGTCGTGGAAAGAAACCTGAAGGAGGAAGATAGTCTGGGCAGATTGTTCAGTTTGGAAGGTAAATGGATATATAATAAAGGACAAAGGAAATGTAGAATATGGAAATATGGAAAGCTATATAAGGAACTCCTCGGGCTCGGGTAATCAGAAGCGTACCGGTGCAGGAGTCATATATAAGCCAGTAGAGGAAATAAAGGATGACGAATGAGGATCCGAGCTCGCGACATCATGCATCATTCGTCATATCAACGGCCAAGTCCGACAGCCATATCAATTTATTATTCGTTCGCGCTCGGGATCTTTTCTCCATCCTCGGAGCTCCTACTTACCTCGTTCCGTTCACATGTAACGAGACTTGCGGATGGAAAATGTATAATGCAACATAAATTCGACACTCATATGTGCACGTTTCTGCGTAAATCTGTTCCACCACGCGTGTTATGCTGTACTCGTAGGATGTATGCAGGTGAGTACCATATCATACGGGTGGCTTTAGATAGAGCTCTCCGCCAGGGGCCTTCCCGGGGTATTCATCAACAAAATACTGAATGCTCAAACCTGTCACATTGCTGGGTGATATCAGTGAGTCCTTATTATTGCAGACTGCTGGTAATCTGGGTGATGATCACCACCTTCACCTGTAACGCTGCATCTTTCACTCTGTACAACCCTTCTTCCCACCTACCCCTTTCCAATCAAAAACTATAGCCGCTTCGGAGCGGTAATACGTTACTCCAGAATATCTCCTGATTGCTGCTCCTCATACCAGTAACTCCAGTGTCAACAATTAATTGGCGTTATGAAAAAACATCAAGACATTCATCAATTCTAATGCCTCTACGACTTATAGATACTCCCAGAGTGTCCGTTCATCGTTATTCTTCACAAAATCGGGTATGCAAAACAAAAAGATGCCTCCTTATAGCTACATTGTCCTCATTAAATGAGGAAGGAGATTGCAGGTGAGCGTAGGGTATGAAGAACAAACTAAATAATAAGCAAATAAGACGAAATACAAAGCTGTACGTCGGAACGGTACAAGGGCTTTGAGAGAATACTAGAGTAAGTTTGACCTTTTACTCATCGCAGTAAGGAAGGTAGGTCCAAGCGAGGGCCTACGAATAGATAGCCATGAGCGCCAGTAAAGGCCCCCCGACACGAAAACTCACGTTGTAAAGAGACTCATTGTAAGAGGGGTAAGAAAAAGCGTCAGTGTCAACACAGAGGACCTCGCCGACGTAGATGTTCTCGCAATCGGCGTCGATCTGGGGATTGTTGGCGTAGAGGGTTTCGTTGCTGATACCGTACATCTCCTGTACCCATGCGCAGGTACTAAGCGGGCACATTAGCAGTATTCGGTCGACCGACGTCTCAACTGCTTACTCGTTGGCAACAACGGTGTAGACCTTCGTGCAGTCTTGCCCTTCAATACCGAGGCAAACAGTTTCGTCGGGAGTTAAGTTGTCGCAGTTCTCATCGATAGTGGCATCATTCACAAGAGCAAGCTGATAGGTGGAAACGCCGTATTGACGAGCTGTGCGCAGTTATTGACGCGACGCGTAGGGAGCAGTCATCAGTGGACGTCGGCAATCACAGTGGTAGGGAAAAAAACATCGTAGAGTCGTAAGATGACGGTTGGAAAATGAGAAACGCAAAGGAGGCAATAAGATTCACGTTATCAGCACACGTGTCCCAAGCGTGCCAAGCCATGGCCTCCAGACGCGCAGTATGTAAAACAAAGCGACGACTAGAAACGTTACTTACAAATGGAGTCACAAGTGTCGCCAGACTGCACAGTGGCATTTCGGGTGCATCCATCAATAGCAATGACGGCTGTTTTTACAGATGGATGTTGAACAGAAGGGAGTTTCAACCAGTCAGATGACAGATGGCGGGTGTGACAGAATGAAAGGAGGGTCGCGCGTCGTGACAAAAATAGGTAAGAACGGTAATACGCGGAGTTAATACTGTATAAAGATGATGGACCAGAATAGGGGTAGGAATAGCATTCACTCACATGAGAGCAGAGGTAAAACGGCAAGGGCAAAAGCAGCGAGCATCGTGGTAGTTCTTTGACGTGTCGTGAAGTTGTAAATCTAACGGACGTTTTTCTTTTTCGTTTATCTCGTTGAGATATGCAGTAAAAGAGAGTGGGCGTTAAAAGAGCGTGATGTGGTCGGCTGGAGGGATATAAGGCGCAAGAAAGTACGCGAATTGCAGAAAATGACAAATGGAAGAGAAAAAGAAGAATAGGAAAACAGGCCTAGGCATAAATAAAAGAGTTTATTAGACGTGTTGTTTTGTAACCAGTTACGCACCGGCCGACCTCCCCCCTCAATGTCATATTACGTAATATATAACTTCCCTATCGGGTAACTGAACCGTATCAACATTCCGAGCCGAACCCCTTTTTTTGTCTTTGTTTGTTTTAGTTGCGTTGTTTGTTGTTATTGCGCACCCTCCTTTTGACGACCAAAATCCGTCAGCATTTAGGTGGGCATTGTCGTTCGTCGATGGGACTATTTATTCATGTGGTTGTTTTGCATGTCTTGCATACTGCATTTCACCATTGCTAGACGTCCATTTCACATCATCTAGTGTACTTTTACAAATCATAATTTCCGTCGCCTTATCGCTCTGTTCAGTTCTGAAAAAAAAAGAGAAAAAAAAGCCACTGCAAACTTGTAATCTTTGTAATTGAAGGATAGTGTACTCATTTAAACTATATTCAGAGCAAGGATACGGAGCTCCTGTCATTCACACAGCGTACGAGGAACCATAACTGGAGGTCGAGGGGCTCAATGTGCTGTATGTTACCTGTTGCGCTTTCAACATCACAATCTTAAACAAGAATCAAGTAGATTAACTCACAATTTGTATATCGTCTTCCTCATCATCCTCTTCGTCATCCTCCTTCCTTTCTTTACTCATTTCCCTAATCCGCTTGATAGTCATCTCAACTTTCTCAGCTGTTAATTGTTCCAGTGCATTTTCAACCTTGACAGGTGTCATAATTCCAGTTTTCCGGCCCGACGCTATCCAAGTAGGATCGTCCACATGGGCGAAGTGGCAGGCATCACCCAGCATACACCTTCCAAGCTGATAATGCCTGCAAGGTTTCGTTCTCCAAGGTCTAGGTCTCGCTACAAGTGGAGCCGACTCTGGGACAATTCGAGTGTGGAGGAATGCACAGTCATCGCCATTGATGCACCCTGCCGCCGAGTTGAAGAATTTGCATGGCAAGGTCTTGAGCCGCCTGTTGCCTTGCCCTTTGGGCTTGTAGTCGGCTGAATCGCTGTCGGATGACGAAAGCGGCTCGGGAGACGAAGCTGGAATAATATGAAGAAAGGTGCATTCCTCACCGTGAGGACAGTGTCCTTCAGCAAAGAACTTGCAAGGACGAGCTATGCAATACATCGGTCAGCAAGGCCGAAAGATATGGGGTATGCGACATACTTCTGTAATAACTCATAGGTTTTCTCCCCTTCGCATTTTCAAACTTCTGCTTCATCTCGGTACTCCTCAATGCGTGCTTCATAGCAACGTCCTGAACAGCCCAGCCGGTCGGTGTCCAAATAACGCCCAAACCTCCTTCAATGTCAGGAATCGAAGGATCCTGGTAAGCTCCGACTGAAACGGGAGACATGGGCATCCCCCAAGGGTAAGTGGGAGCCATGAAGGGGAGGAATGACTCGGAAGGGGTAAAGACTTGACTCGGAGCAGGGGAAGAGTCAAACGCAAGGTTTACAAGGCTTGACTTGGGCATGACCTTACTATGCCCGTTCTTCTTGGCCTGCTCTTCAATCTCCAACATCCTCTTTCTGTGTGTCATGGGATCGAAAGGCGTAGCAGGATCCGATTCAGTCCAAAGAGACATGGCTGACAGGGGTACGGCAAGAGGCCCAGCAGAGGTAGGGGTTTTGAGAGGCGCATCTAGACTGACATTGAGATCACGCTTATGGCCCATATCAGCGATGGTGACTTTCTTGAGGCTTCTAATCTTCTTGATGGGAGCAGGAGGACCTTTAGACCAAGCGTTTGACTTGGGGGGCGCTGAAGTAACGACAGCCATGGGAACAGACACTGGCTCACTAGTAGGCACAGGAGGCGTATGCGCTTTGAGGGTGGCGGAACTAGCAGGAAACACTGCGCGCCTTGGGGTGGGAGCCGCAACGGTCTCCCTGGAGCGGTCAACCTGTACTGCGATCTGGGAAAAACGGGTTCCAAAAGCTGAAAGTCCACTCGATCGAGATTTGTGAATGACATCAGGGCCAACTCTGATAGAAGGGACAAGACAATCTTTGTGACCAGCCTTGCTGGGCTTATGATCCTTAGTACGGGAGGATTTATCGTCGGTAGGCAGTACGTTCCGCGGCTTTTCGTCGCTAGCCCCCCGTAAGATAAAATACAGTACATGCACGGATGAAACACTCACTGAAGGAAAGAGCAATAATCGCCATATGGGCAATGGCCTTCGGCAAAGTCCTTACAAGGAACCGCTTTCCGGCGACGTCAGGTATATTGCTAATGTTCAGCAGTATTACTCACTCTTGTACTTGTTCCTGCCTTTACCGCCAGCCCCCTTGCCTCCTCCAGACATCAAGAACACCTGACCAGTCACCTCCTGACCGTTTTGATCCTTTAATACCACTCTTTCGCCCATCTCAACGTCGTCCTGATCAATTCCACCGCTATCCACTTTCAGCTGTTTGGGTACCTGATTGATCTGCTGCTGGGCAAAAGCAAAAGTACCACTAGTCGGATCAATGGGGCGAGTGGGGGAAAGCATAGCATATTGAGAGATGTCATCAGTGGGCAATGGGGACTTAACTGATGACAGAGCGTGAACAAAGCGGCAAGGGCGAGAGGTACACGTAAGACCTGTGGTGTGGTAAAACTTGCAGAGTATGACTACATCATCTGTTAGTGTTCATGCTCTTACTTAACATTTTTGATGATAAGACTAAAGCCACTTACTCTCCTTCTTTGAGCCTGAACTCTTTGCACTATCCAGCTTGCCGGTGATAAGTCCAGAAGCTGCCGTAGCATGAACAATTTCCCTATCATTCTTCGAGGCACAGATCATCTTCATTTCCGCACTCTTCAATGCAGTCCCTTGTGATTTGAACCCAGCACTTCCCAAGCTGGGAGTGACTGGTATAACTCCACCATTATCCTTAACAATTGCGATGGACAAGCCCCTTTTCTTTGCGACGAGCGCCGCACTACCAATTGTGCCCGAGTCAGAACCAACAGTTTTCGGACTGTTAACTGGAGAGTTCCAACCAGAATATGTGTTATCTGGCAATGTGGCACTCGCAGACCAAATGGACTTAAAACCAGAGGAGGGATTGCGGGCAAGAGAAGGGGAAATTGTCAAACCCTTACCTGCAGCTGTAGTGGAAAACTTGGACTGTGAGGAGGGGCTCAAGAGGCTAGCGGCAGGAGAGCCCTGGAAAGACAAGGGCCGGGGTTTAGCCCTGGGTTTGGCAATGGAATTCTTGTCTGACACCTCAGTTTCGGGCGAGATGGAAAGGGAGCCACGGCCCAAACGCTGGGGAATCTGATAGATTGGTGACTTTTGGCCATCACCGATAGCCTCACTGGAGAAGCTCACCCTCCTGGAATGATCCACAACGGGGTCCGCAAGGGACGAAATACTCACCCTCTTCTGATGATGACCACGGACATGGACACCCTCAAGATTCTCCATGGGATCTTTATCACGGGCTGAATCCGAAGATTGGAGACCGCGCCTGTGAGACATGAAAGACGGACGGGTAGGCGAGGAGACATGAACATCAGGATCAGTGGTAGCCGGTCTACTAACGCTCAGAGTGGAGGTAGAGTTTGTCGGCATGATGACTAATTGCTACGCGATGGTCAGTTGGAAGTATGGCTACAAAGGGCAAAACTTGCATTTATATGTGACTGTGGCGAGTGTGGGAATCCGGAAGTAGTGGCGAGTGCTCGCGAAGGATACGAATACTGTGTGGTGCGGATAGGTCGTGGTGTTGTACGTGTGTGTGTCTCTCTGATGGGCGGATATTACTAGCTACTGGCGATAAATAAAGTAGGGGAGTAATGACTATATATCTGATCAGAGACGCAGTTTCAAGCTGAGATTAGGAACAAATGAGCTGCGTGAAGGGGAAGGTGAGTGTGAGAGTTCAAATGAAGATGGTAAAGATGAGGAAAAAAAAGGAAAGTCACCAGCTGCTCAATTCCCAAATACGGTCTCTGCTGTAACAGACTATATTGGACAACGTATGGAAATCAAACGAGTCTCTGACCAAAGTGAAACTCAGGCACCTTCCAAGGCCTTGAATTGATTAAAACCCAAATAAAGAAGAGAGAAACGAGTCTGACGGCAAGAAAGATGCGAAACCGAAAAATGCGTAGGTCTGAAACGACGCTGTCTGTGCTCTTGTGCGATGGTTGTGCAGTGGTGGGGCATTTGCTGTTGAGTCCGGAGTGCATTGTACTGGTGTCTATTGTCTTTTTGTTTTGTGGGAACAGCAAAGGGCTGGATGTAAGGGATAAGGGACTCTTTGAACAGAAGGACAATAGCAAAAAGTGGAAGAAATGTGCCTGGACGTGGAGAACAATAGACGGTCCGTCGATCTGTTCCTGAGTCATCCTGATGGCGTTGCTTGTTGATAATTTATTCCGCCAGCTGCCGGCTATTACGTACCCTTCTGTCATACGTATACAGCAGCTTTCTCTTCCTCTTTCGTTCGTTCTCTCAGACTTTCTTTGGATTGATACTCCTGCGTGATGCTTGTGTTTATCATCTTCTGGATTGGCCAGACCCTGTGTATCATACACCGGCTTAGAGCACAAAGTGCGTACGAAATGTCCTAATCGTAAAACATGGCATGCCTTCATTCGACCATCAATCGCATATCGATGCAATCTTTTTTACGCCTATTTATGCAAAGATAGAGCACTCAATGGAATGACGAAGCGTTCGAGACATGTTATGATTAACAAAAGGACCTTGATTTACTTCAGTTACTCCTTAATACGATGCTTTGAGAAAGATAATAAAGAACCTAAGGCGAAGGTGCGTGGATTTACTATATCGCCACATGATATAAATATTGAAAAATAACATCAAATGCCACAACGAAATGTATTATCAAGACCCAAACAAAACTGTAAATTCTAAACTGAATATGCGCTTCCGACTCAGTCAACTCCTTTTTCTCGTCTTAAACGCAATATTTTCACTCTTCAAAGCCTGCAAAAACTTTCATTGCACCACCTAATCCCTCATTGGGCTTGTCATCCTACCCCCAACAACTGCAATCGGATCATCTCCTCGCACCCAATCTCGTATGCCTCCTGAGACGGTGTCAGCCCCATTACCAGCGTTAGCAACACCGCCTCCAGTGCCTGTGCGAGAGCCGGCGCTCGCTGATGGCACGCTACTGCCAACAGGAAAGGTATGTGATTTCATAGGTTGCGTTTGGGCTCGCGTTTGAGGTTGCTGTGCCTCACGAGGCTGAGTTTTAGATTGAACTATCCGCGGCGAGGTGGGAACAGTGACGGGGGTGGAAGACTGATTAGGGGGAAGGGGAGGTTGAGTACTGGCGTATTTGATGGAGACCGGATTTGGCAGAGGAGCGTTTGCTGAGGCTGCAGACGCCGGGTTGCGCGTTGGGGTTGAAGAAAATGCAGAATTGGCCTCTTCCACCGTTGGGCGAGAGGATCTTGAGTCTCTTCCCCCAGAAGA
>NC_009188.1:559490-561990 GCF_000149385.1 Cryptococcus deneoformans B-3501A
GCTCATCTTCATCCACATCTTCAGCTGCCCCATTGTCTTCCTCGTCCTCGGAGTCATCTGTATAGTCTGGCAAGGGGCGCTTCACAGATCGTCCACTGCGAGTGGTTGTTGCGGCATGAGATTGGGAAGACAATGGAGGGGTTAGCGAAGCGGAGGATGTGGAAGGGGAGGCAGAGTCGATGGTACGCTTTGCACGGCGGGATGCGGATGATATGGCTTGGTTGGGTCGTGAAGGCATGATCAAGGTGTAATGTCTGAAGGCTGTAGGCTGAATAGGTCGTTCGTCATTCGAGTATAAGTAAGACGTACTCGGCGCCCAGCATGCGTCAGTGTGTTAAGGAATGGCATGGCGAGAACAAAGTGACGGAAGCAAATTTGATGCACAGACGCGTCACAAGAAGCGGACATGAGCTTTGATTTCAGCTTCGTCAACCGCAAGCCTCCAAAATTCACCGTTCTTTACTGCTCCAGTTTCGACCGCCTGCCACCGCTTTTTTCATCTGGCATCAACCATACATGGTGGCAGGATATGTCCTCTGATAATCCACGTCCGGAGGACGTCGAAGCCCTCCTCGCTGCAAGGCGCAGAGTTCAGGAGAAACCAAATACGGACGCCCTTCTTCCGGTCTACTTGTACTTGTTACCCCAATCGAATGAGGCGTCGTCTGGCTCCAGCCCTTTGGAGGACCACTGGTACTGCAGCAGGTCCAAGTCCACTCTCCACATTGAGGCCGCCACATATCTTATATTCCTCTTTGCCTTCCAGCGTCAGGGCACTTCAAAGACTTGGGTTGACAAACTAGAGGTCGTTCTCGAATCATGCGAGAACTGTGCTAGGAGCTTTGGGGTCGCGAGGAGACGTTTAGAATCTAGGTGGGTATCTATTGCTTCTCGAAATCATCTTTGTCTAATTGTAAATTAGATACCTCTCTGAATGGCCAGCACATGTTCGGAAGAATTTCTTTGCCGCTGTTGATAAGTGGCAAAGCACTTTCATTCTCAACCATTCCGATAAAGCCAGTGACAGAGGGTATGGAAAGCCAAGTTCCACTGAACCTGCGCTCTACTCTCTCAGTCAGCCTATAGTTCAGTTGTTATTGGGTGAACCGTCGCTGTTATCTGATCCTGGCGTCAACAGCTTATATCAAGACGCCTTTCAATCGACACTTCCTGCGCCAACATCACTTACCGCTCTTGGAATGACCCCTATACATGCTCGGCTACTTTCCTCCTCGGAGCCTGCGCAAAATCGTTGGTCTGCAGCCCAACTGCCGGCTCTTGCCCGTCGGCCAATTCGGTTCTTAGAATGGTGCAATTTAGGAATCGGGAGCGAGATCCAAGATTTGTATAATGATGGGGTGCTCGATGGGGAAAAACGGTGGCAAAATGTTGCAGCAATTCTAAATAATAAGGTTCTCGACCAAGAAACTGTTGAAAAGGGCCTTTTGGGTGGCCAGCTGGAAACTGACTCGCGAGGGAGAAAGGGGAGAGGAGTGATGTCTGTGCTGAGTGGCCTTTTGAGTAGTGACATTCCTTGTAAGTATCGTGTCACTGAATAGGAGCCTTGTTCCTAATTGCATTTAGATCTGGAATCCGTCATTTCCTGCCTTGCTACTCTTCTGCACATTTCACCGACGCGATACATATGGTCATTCGATACTTCCCCCGATCTTCCGCATACCCTTATATCAGAGCTTCGAACAAATCCGGCATTCCACGAACTTCTCGAAACCCGTTATCCCTCACCGCTCGATTCAGAAGCTGACGGCCATAATGCTCATGGTAATGGCAGCAACAAGAGCAAAGGGCGACGGAAGCCGGATACAAACCCATTGGATTGGTTAGGGGACTATCTGTTGTCTGTAGCAGACACAGAGAAAGGATTGGTCACTCAAGTTGGTGAAGAGAAAGGATCTGGAATGGCATTTGCCGAGGCTCTTGCAGTAGCCACCAATATGGTCTTCCAAGAGCTCCAGCACGGTAGGCTTTCAAACGAATTACGTGCTACAGCGGCTTCCGCTGGATTTGAGGTTCGTGATGTTCACTGTTCCATCAACGCCACGCTAATAACATGCATAACAGGCAATCCTTCGAGTTTATCAGACACTGATTGCAGAAGACGTGTCCGTGAATACCGCCATCTCCTCCACACTAGACCTTCACTCCTCGTTTATCACAACCGTCGCTTTCCGCTCGAAGAACCATCCCCTTCCTGCATGGTGTGAAGCCCGTAGTTCTGCTCGTGCTCTCCTCACCATCATTTTCCAAGCAGACGCTCGATCTACAATTCATAGTTTATTAACAATGGCGGCGGTCGCCCACGAAGAAAGAAAACGTCAACAGAAGAAGAGAAGAACCAAGTCCGATGTTGCTGTTGGTCCTGCCAAAAAGGTTGACCATCTACCACTTGCATCCGTGCGAAAAGATTTGTGGTCCATGGCTTACGATGCGCTGTCACCCAACGATGCTGCGGGTGCTGCTATCCTGCTCAAATCTCTCG
>NC_009188.1:566990-629490 GCF_000149385.1 Cryptococcus deneoformans B-3501A
CATTTGTTTGCAATCTCCATCCACAATACCATCATATTTTCTGGCAGTAAGTATCGAAGACGTACCAGAAGTCGTTCGTCAAATTAGTACTGATGTGTGAGATACTAGCATATAGATCACGAAGCAATCCCTTACGCCATTTTATGAACATCAAGCAGTTGACCCAATTACACCATAGCATAAGGTACCTCGACATCATAGCAACTGTACAAGCGTATTCATACCATCTTGCATATGTACAATGTTTTCAGTTAATGTATAATGTTTTCAGTTAACCGTCATATATGATCCATTGTGATTTCACCGGAGTCTTTACTGACGCTTTGCGATCTCTGTACTCTGTATATCGTCCACGCCTTGGTCAAGGGATTATCAAGTGTCCTTGGCTATGGTCTCCTTTTCCTCTATACTTAGTCCGCTGCTCCCAACATTGGCCATCTTTCTAGCTATGCTCTCGAGTTTTTCCTTCATCTCCTTTCGTTGTTTTTCAGCCTTGACCACCTTTTCCTTTTGCTCATCTGATAAGGTGGCCAGTTTCCGATACTTCATGATATACGATTCAATCGCTTTGATTTTGTCTTTCATCTTGCGACAATCCACTAACAAGGCCTCAGATTTATCAGCGGTAACCGAACTCTCTGACTTATTTGGTTCCTCCGCCCGCTTTGAAGGATGTTCTTTAATACTTGCCCTCTCATCCCTTTGAAGCTTTCTTTCCCGTTGTTCGGGTAACGAGCGAGTATCATTTCTATGATCATCATCCTTCGAGGCATGAGTTGTGACACCAGACTCTTTGACCTTATCAACCGGCATATTGCGTCTCTGAAGGTTGGCGACTTTAGTCTTCAAAACTTCATGTTGTGCTTTGACCTTTGAAAGCTTCATTTCTGAACCGCTTGAGACTTTATTCTGGGCATGATGCTTCTTCAGATAGCTTTCAACATCTTCAAGCTTATGCATCAGCCCCGTGGTTGTTGTCTTGTTATCTTCAGCTCCTTCGTCGTAAAGGCTCGCTATGAGTCCTTCCCTCCTTTTCAAGGCTGCTTTTAACTGGTCTTTCAACGCTGGCGTTAGATCGTTTTCTGATTTCAATTTCTTAATTAGGTTTTCCAGTTCTGCAAGTTTTTTCTCTGAGCCATCTTTATTTTCGGGACTTTTTTGTGATGGTGAAGAACGGGATGTGCCTATATTTGACTCCTCAGCCACTTTATGCTTAGTTTCTGCAGCCGCCTTTTTGGTAGTAGAGAGTGCCGTAGTTTTAGACGACACAGGCTTGGAGACGGCAACGGAAGACGCGACAGTCGATCGGTCAGTTGCTCGAGGATCATCCAAGGTCGGTAAAGATCCCTGATGGGAATCAATGTACTGCCAGACAAAAAAGACAAGAAGCAAGAAGCTCAGCTGTGGGTACACTGAGAAACAATGCTTTTTCAGTAAAATTATGGTACTAATTCTGGATGACTTACATTGGTAGAGGAGAATGCAAAGCATAGCTTGAGCTGCATATGTGGCCTTATCACTATTACATTATGTTAGTAGTTGAGCCCCATCGCCATCTGCAGACTAATAAGACAGCGCACAGTTGGTGATTTCGCGACATATGTCCTTGGGAAACCTTGGCGGCGACACTTGCTCTTCCCGAGTCCTTGTCTATGGTAGCAATTGATGATGCAGAGGTCGCCCCGGTACTTGAAGCCTTGATTTCGGCCTTTTTTCTGGCTTTAGACTCCGCCTCTGCTTTAATCCTGTTTGCGGATGTCTTCTCTGACCCTCTGCTTTCAGAAATGAGTTTTCCATTCATGTCTTTCCCATCATCTTTTCTGGCCTCGTTCTTCTTCTCTATGAATTTCTTCTCTATGGGCTTCTCCTCGGTGACTTTCTTCTTCTCCTTTGGTTCCTCCACGTCTACCTCTTCCTCTGGTTCCTTAGGCACTTTGGGGGCTGCCATAATATGCTCTGGGGTATCAGGTATATTGTTCCACCACATTGTATTCCTAGGGTAATGAGGTTTTGGATGAAGCCCGTGAGGAAACGGTACCAATGCCGGACGGAAACCGCGCATGGTCATAAAATAATTGTGGTGGATGTTTTGCGTTTGCTTAGGCTTCTTTGTCGGTTTCTTGAGTGCTGATTTGAGAGAGCGGTAATCACCGGAGATGAGTGCGTCGTCCTGGATTTTCGACTGAGCATTGGCTACGGAGGGGTCAGCGATAAGAGACTCTTTGGAGCCGGCTTTTTTCTCCGTCTTCGTTTTGACCAATGTTTCATCCTTGTCGTCTCCTGTCCTCTCGCCAGCCATCCGCTCTTTACCTTTATCTTGAGATCTGTACCCGTGTCAATTCTTTTCAAATATTGAACAACTTACTTGTTAGACTGGCTCTTAACCTGATCGTTAGTGATCTTTGACTTTTGTGTCTTTTCCGATTCGGTAAGTACTCGTATCTGCTCGGAGGCGGATGGATTTTCAAAATGCTTTGGCTTCTCTTTTTGGCTTGCATCAACCGCTTTATCGGTAGAGCTGATCTGGCCGTTGTTATCGATCTCTATAGGTTCTTTAGTCCGTTCTCGACCCTCCTGCACTGGATCGGGGGGGCAATTGACCCTATCTTCCGCCAGTTGCTTGACTGCTTGTCGCACAGTTTTCTTGTCGATGGAAGATAGCCTAGTCTCAGACTCGCTGTCTTTGCCTTTTTTGTAGGGCGCTTCAGTTTTTACTTCTTCATTAGTACTGCGGTGAGCTTGTGTCTCAACAACCCTCTCTTGTCGTCCAAGCGAACGATGCCTATCCCATAACATAGTGAATAGGTCCCTTAATTCCCCCAATAGGTGACCATCATCGAGACCCTTCACAAGATTGAGAGTCAGCAGGATGATGATAATGATGGAGGCAGGATTCATCCATGATGTCAGCTTGGAGCAGAAGAATGACAGAGATAAAATCAGCATCGAGAATCCGTCGCTCCAGGAATCGATGGCCGTTGTCCCATCAGATGCAGTTTCCGAGCCGCTAGATCGACGGCCATCTTGATCATCCGTGAGATTGGAAAGGGGTGTTTGTAGCATTTGCACTTGTGAAGGTTGGATGAAGATGCCAAGGGGAGCGGCAGTGGGCTTCATTGCCAGGTTGATGATCACCATAGCTGCTACGGCCTGTTCAAGGGGTCCAAATAGCCTGCCATTGATATGAGCACATGAGTGGGTCCAATTTCTGATTACTTACTGGTCGTTATATCGGTGAAACCATGATTTCAAAGATCGTATTACGCGGTTGTAATAGCAAGCCACGAGGAGTAACGGTTGGAGAAAAAAAGGGAGTGTCATGGTCGCAGGCACACGATATCTGCACGATATAAGGGGTGATATCAATACAGCGTACAGGAACACGTTGTACGTAGATGAGTACTCGTATCTTGAAGAGGCCTTATGGTTATCGCGATTCCAAAATCCTTAAACCATGCAGATAGACATGGGGTCTTCCTTGAGATGGGATAGCGGCGGCCTGGCATGACTGTTTTGGTGGGGCGATAAGAAGAATAAAATGGAGTCTCAGCAAAGGAAAGTGTCTTGAACCAGAAAGGAAGAGTCCGGGAAACTATAGGAAACCGAGGCGGTTTGTTTGGAGTTAGCACTCGCGGATCGGGACAGAGCTGCAGAAGTCCTCCGTGTATTTTGGCTTTGGTATAAACTGAACTCGCCCTTCTTGGTGGTGACACTCTTCATCTACAATAGCTTCACATCGTCTGCATTGGTTGCAGCATTCATCAGACGTGCTCTGCGCTACTATCACTACTATTTGGACCACTATTTGTGCGCTGGCGTATCTCAGATTCCTGTGAAGAGGCATAAGCGTCGTATATGCCAAAACCCCATTTGAAGGCCCTCGCCATCACAGATTTGCGACCATCTTTTTTGTCAACCATTTCGTACGTGCAGCGTAGCGGCGAGATACGTTTAACTCGCCACAGTAACTGAGTCTCTATGTAGCCACGCTATCAATATGTCATTCAATAGGAGCTCTCATCATGATGACCTTCCTGGACAAGAGCTGGAAAGACGGCCCCGACATACTCGCTCGGGGAGAGAATGGCGCCGCTATAGCCCCTCTTGGCCTGTGGACTTCTCTTCGCCCCCTCCAGATTACCGCTCCTATAGCACCAGTCCCGTTCGAACGCGTTTATATCACTCCCGACCCTCTCCTTCAGAGACAACTCGTGGACCATGGCGCCCCCCTCCTCCTCCACCGGTGTCCTTCCCCCCTCCACATTACGTCGATTTGGCGCGTCCTTCCACGAAAAAGAATAAGGCGTTGGTAAAGAAGACTGTTACGCCAAAACTACTGGTGCTCGACCTGAACGGGGCGTTGGTATGGAGAAATCGGAGTTACAGGGCACATATGTCCAACCCGAGACCATACCTGTCGTGTTTTCTGGAATACCTTTTCCTCCCCGAACCATCGTCCGACAATGGAAATAGACCTGGCGACACTCAATCAGTACGGCCTTGGGAAGTTTTCGTCTGGTCATCTGCTCAGCCCCACAATGTTCGTGCAATGGTAGAAGCGTGCTTCGGTTCACGGTGGATAGAAGGGATCTGGGAACAGGCTAGCGAGGAAGGGAAAAAGGGAACGGAGGAGGGTGAAGGGAGATTACTGGGAGTATGGGCGAGAGATAAAATGGGTCTAAAGGGTTTTGACTACTGTGAGTTCCATATCGCGCTCATGAGACGCAACAGCTAATATGACGCTAGCGAGGAAAGTGCAAACAACCAAGGATTTGAGAAAGGTTCTTTCTCACTTGATCGAGACGAAAAAGCTTCCAGACCCGACTACCCCCTACTCAGAGAAAACAATCGTCCTTTTGGATGATTCTCCTCTGAAAGCGGTCTTCCAGCCGTGGAACCAAATAGTCATACCTGAATTTGACAAGGCACTCCATCGGTCCAGTCGTCTTGCTGCCGGTCTCAAATCGGACACTCATGATGATTCCGATGATGGCGAAGCTTCAACTTCCCAAACTGGCCAAGGTCATGAGATGGACAAAATTCTTCTTGCTGTCATTGGCATTTTGGATCAGCTGCGACACGTTTCCAATGTTCCCCTTTGGGTTAGGGCTGGTGGTCTTACGTTTGACCTTGACGAGACAAATCTCCACCCTCCTACCCACGAGTCTCTGCCATCCCATGTCGATTATCAGCATTGGTTCAACGATCAAGAAGTGTACTCGAAATGGGTCGCTAAGGGCGAGGAAGCGCTGAAGCGAAAAGGAATTGAAGTTAGGCACGGCTTGGACATACCGCCATCTCCGCCGAGCAGGGAAACGCAAGATGGGATATTCCATGTTGCCCCTATTGCTTCTCTTCGTTCTCCATCCTTGGATTCACGTGAAGAAAGAGAGGAGAGTCGCGCCCGTTATTCACCGTCAAGACCGACCTCCTGTTTATCCCCCTCATCATCGGATGATCGTCTCGATTTTGAGGTTTCTGATGGGGAGATGGAGTGTACAAAATCAGAAAGTGCATTCGCGAGAAGAAAGAGGGAAGAAAGAGCTCGAGAGAAAGCTGCGCGAAAAGTTAGGAAGGGGCAGCAACAATTTGCTAGGTATGCGGAACATAAAGTGGATGAGGAAGCAATCAAGGGCGAGGTTCACCCCGGTGATATAGCAGACCTTTCAATAAACGAAAACGCAGCGGTCCCCTCAGAAAATAAAATTGATAGCAAAGCACCTAATGAAAATGACATCGAGTCCGTCGCTGCTAGAAAGGAGGCCAAGCAAGTGCGACGTAAGCAAACGAGGGCGGAACGGAAGGTGAAGAAGAATGAAAAAGAGCGAGAGTTAGAGGAATTGAGAAGGGAGAGGAAAGGAGAGCAAGCAAGCGGTGAAGCACCAAGAAAGAGAGCATCACATCTGCAAAGACGGCATCCACTCAAGGAATAGGCTTCACGAACATTAATGAATGACTGCGTCGTCGGATTCGTTCATTCCATGTTGCAATGACATTTCGAACTGTCATTACATAGCGGCAGGCCGCCACGCCTTGCAACAGCATAAACTGCTCCGCACGGCGTATACGTACGAGACTATGTATGCATGCATTACGCACGTATCCAGTATGCCTGATTAAGCTTTCAAGGCTTCCTGCACCCATTTTCCAACAGCCTTCTTATCCACCGCGGCCTTACTTTCGCCCAGTTCCTCCCACAGCGCTTGTAACACTTTGCCAGCGGCCCCTTTTGATGATCGTACGTCTTCAGGTAACGATTCGATAGTCTTCTTGATGATTGATTGCAATACCTCTTCAGAAGGGGCAGCTGGGAGGAAAGATCGAAGGAGAGAGATTTCGTTAGTCAAGGAAGCATGATTTTCGGGGTGGGCAGAGGGAGACGAAGGCGCGTATGACTCGGCAGCTTGAGTCTAAACATCGGATGTTAGTGTACCCTGAAAGTGCGGTAAATAATGCCTGGAGTACTTACGCGCTGGGCAATTCCTTTGCGCAGAACGCTGATAACGCTTTCATGAGTTGGGGGCTCATTGGGGTTTGGTCCAGACTTGGCGGCATTCGTGACATCCGCTAAGACTGACTGCAAATGGGCTTTTTAGATACTGTCTGTAAGGGATTGTTGCTCAAGGATTACATACCTTCAGGCAACTGGCTGCAGGTCTGTCCTTTGACTTCATGGCAGCCTTGAGGGCATTGCGAAGGGATACTTCGAGAGCCGAAGCGGTAGACAGAAGACGGGGGGTTGTATGAAGGGATCGTCGGATGAAAACTTGTGAAAACATGATGGATGATCGATATTATATGCTAAGGATAGACAATAGCTTTTATTGCACCTTTGACTCCTGACTTATCTGAGTGCGGCCTGATACACTGAGTATGTACAAGTACTTGTAGAGTATTTTATGTTTTTACGAACAGTAGGCCAGAGAGAGGCTGAAGTTAATTTGAAGTTGACATAATGAGCACCCTTAGAAATTAATGGTGACATCGTTACTTCTGACAATAATGTCGGTGACCGCCGCAACTGCTTCGTTTACTCACCTCCTCTCCGCCGGATGACATCAATCTCGTCCAGTATTACATCGACAACATGAGCCAAAGTCAAAATCGCTGCTTTGTTCCATAAATGGGGTATTGAAGGTCTTCCAATACTCTGGCTTTCCATTACATATCCACACAATGCCCACAAAGCCACGGCGACACATCCCTTATCTTCCTTTCCACAAAAATCTCATTCGCACTCTCTGCCGACCTCAGCAGGACGACCTCTTACTCATTGCAAAGGGACTGGGTCTCCGTCGCATCGTCTGTGCCCTTCTAAAGACTTATGATAGAAAAGAAGATTTGGTGCTTGTTGTCGGTGCAACTCCAGCCGACGAGGCAGGGATAGGAGATGAACTGGGCATTATGGGCGTACGGGATCCGGGGTTCAGAGTCGTCGGCTACGAGATGAGCGTCAAGGAGAGGTAAGCGGCATGAGTGCTAGTAATAATAAACCTTCTGACGTAGTAATAAGGGAGGAAATGTATAGACATGGTGGATTATTTTCAGTCACTAGCAAGATCCTTGTCAATGACTTATTAAGTGAGTTTGCAAATGTCCCGGAGTTGTCATTAAACTGGAGCTGAAGTCTGTGCATAGAGGGCACTGTGCCCGTCAAACTAATAACGGGCCTTGTTATCCTTCACGCTGAGAGAATATCACATGGGAGTCAAGAAGAGTTTGCCGTGCGGTTGTTTCGGCGTGAAAACCAGGCAAGGACCTTGTCGGATATTACCAATCATGTGCTAACGGTCACTGCTAGAGCGGCTTTTGCAAAGCCTTTTCAGATGAACCGGAGGTTTTTGCCCATGGGATGTCACCCCTTCGGGACATGCTCATCAATCTCAATATGACTAGTGTTTTGATTTGGCCCCGGTAGGTGACTTTGCCATTATCTACTAGCAGTGTTCTCTGCATAAGCTAAAATCATCTACGACAGGTTCAATGAGGTCGTGAAGGTAGATCTTTCGAGTCGACGGGCGGACGTGGTTGAAATGTATGTGCCTATGACGGACCTCATGCGGCAATGTCAAGATGCCATCACGGAATGCATGGAAGCTATGCTTGTTGAGCTTAAGCGTGATCATTCTCTTGTAAGTCTATAATGATTTATGAGCCACCGGCAAATAGCTTATTCGTACAGAACCTTGATCTGGAAGATATAAACGTTCGAAATGCACAGTTCAAAAACTTCGATACCATTGTGCGGATGAAATTGAAACCAGTATGGCATAAAGTAGGGGCAAAAACCAAGATCCACGTCGCAGCTCTTACAGAACTGCGAAATCTACATACGTGGGTGTCCTATAGATTGCACTGCTCGAGATCTAATGATAATTTCAGATGGTTATTGGAATATGACTCTGCGACCTTTGCGTCATATATCAACACTCTCCAACGACAGCACTTTCAGGCCGAAAGATTGACAACTGGAGCAGGCCGGCATATCCACGACTGGTTCAACGCCAAAGCAGCTTCTCAACTTGTGGAGGCTTCACAAGCAAGGGTTTCAAGAAGAAAAATGGTCATGGACAACATCCCTGGTCCGGAAGAAGATGCCGATAGAAGAGAAGTCAGCATTAGCAGGGATGAAGGAGTGGATTCTCAGGAAGGAGAGTATGGGCTGGAGGAAGAAGTTTTGAGAGAACAGGAGCTCGCAGAACAACAAAGACGAGAAATTCAGGGAATTATTCCTGATGACGATGAAGAGGAAATCATGGAGATTTTCGCTACTCAGACTCAAACTCTTCCTCAGCATCACAGACCAAATGATGCCGACAATGACCTGGAACAAGGGCCAATGGCCCAAGACGAGAATTCGGACGAAACCCTTCGCTCTGCGGAAGGCGTGCCACCTCCGGTCTTCCGTCCGGTGATGCTGAGCGTTAAAGACGATTTGGGTAGAAGCGTGGAGAAGAGACTAAAAAAGGGCTATGAGGCCGTGTTAGAGGAACAACCTAAATGGAGTGTGTTGGCAAAGGTCTTAAAGGAGATTGAAGATACCATTGCCAGTGTTCAAGTGTCCCACGCCGGTATGTTCCTCGTAACAGTCCTATCGGTCATGACAGTTGATGACACCTTTAATCAGACACCCCGGGAACGAACATCATTCTTGTCATGACCTCTTCCGATCGTACTTGTCTTCAACTTCGTCAATACCTTACTACTATGTCCCGTACGGATCCTCCTTTTGGACCCAACGCTGGTAGGAAGATGATGGAATCTCTCTTCCTTTCGAATTGGCAGCATGAAAAAAATGGTGAAAAGCTTGGGAGCGCTGGAACTGGGATGCATAGGTCAAACGAAGATGAAATCAGGGTCCGAGGAGATATCGAAAGTAAGAGAGTGGAGGAGCAGAGAAGAGCAGAGAGGACTCGGGGACGGGGAAGGGGCGTGCCAAGTTACAAGAGACGGAGACAGAGGGGTGGAGCTGCGGCCCCAGCGCCCAGATTGGCCGAGATGGAGAAGTGAGTATAAAAAGATGATGTGCATAAAACTCCCTACATACTAACTCGGTCCGCAGAGAGCACAAGGAAGCTATGATGAAAGCTCATTCTGCATTCGCTGGTGGTGAGAATGATGAGGACACCCAGATGCAGTGGGCCCTCGGGGAGTCGTAAGTAGACGTTTACGTTTGGAGGACAAGCAATGGGCTTACGCCTATGAAGCACACGGTCCGCATCATTTAATGATCTGTCAACGCCATCTACTAGTCTATCCTCTTCCGACCCATCGTCTGCCTTGTTGGCATCCACGGGTATCCTCGACGAAGACGATCTGCAGCCCGTATCCGGATCTCAGACGATTGCCGAGGCCCAATATGGTCTTTTGCCAGAAAACTTTGAAGAAGCCTATGGTCTTATAGCACCAGAAGACGCGGTAATTATCAGACCATATGGAGGAGAAGACGATGATATATTATTACAAGAGTTGAGGCCTAGGTTCGTCGTCATGTACGAGCCCAACTTGGCATTCATTAGAAGACTAGAGGTAAGTGGCGGGAGTAGATCTGATTAATGATTCATCTAATGGGATATCAGGTGTACAGAAACTGCAACCCCGGGCTATCATTACGGGTATATCAGATGATCTATACCAACTCGTTTGAGGAGGATCGTTTCTTGTCAACCATCCAAAGAGAAGCCGAAGCGTTCAAAAAACTCATTGACGATAGGCAGGTTAGTCGAGTTTCATTCCTTATGAATAAAACATAATAATTGACCGCGATGCTGTAGTCGATGGTGATCCCGATATACAACAACAACCCCCGAGCTCCTATGCGTGATACCGTTACTCGGTCTAAAACTACTTATTCATCGCGTAATGCCGGCGGTGGTGAGAGTGCCGAAGAAGCAAGGGTGAGTCGTCGCGACGTCATATATACCGGCTTCCGCTTATCCTTCATTAAGATCATCGTTGATATCCGAGAGATGGGCGCTCTTCTCCCTTCCCTTATTGATTCGGCCGGTATCAAGGTTGTCCCTTCAACTCTAACTGTTGGAGATTACATCTTGTCTCCTAAGATGTGCGTTGAAAGAAAGAGTTTAGCGGATTTGGAAGGCAGTTTCAATAATGGCCGATTGTCAGTTGCTTTACTTATCCTCAAACTTGCGTTGCTGACTCCTCAAAGACACACCCAATGCGAAGCTATGACATCTCACTATGAGACTTGCATCCTGCTCATCGAGTTTGACGAAGATAAATTCGGTATGCGAGTAGGTCTATCTTCACTTCCATCCATTCGTCTCATACTGATCACTTTATTTAGACTAAAGAGGACGCGCGTCGAGAAGCTGCAGGTCGAGCGAATGATCCCGATGAAACATGGCGAGACACTTTCTATCTTCAATCTAAACTGGCTCTTCTTGCCCTTCATTTCCCTCGTCTTCGTATTATCTGGTCTTCGTCACCCCATGAATCAGTCAAGATACTATCTGATCTCAAACTGAATCACGACGAACCCGATGAGATCACAGCTACACTCAAAGGGTCTAGTGAGGGTGAACAGGGGGTAAGAAGCGGGGTCGAAAACGCGGCGGCGGTTGAGATGTTGAGATCCATCCCAGGAGTCAGCGGGAGAAATTTGAAGTTTGTGATGAGCAAGGTGGAGAGCATCAAGCATTTAGTGTCCATGAGCCGAGGACAGCTCAAAGAGATTCTAGGAGAGGAGGGAGGAGAGAAAGCTTGGGAGTTTCTACATCATGACCCGAGGTATTCGCGATGATTCGTTGAAAGCCCAACGTTGGTTGTGCAATTGCAGATGGAGTATATGGGACATGTTTCTATTTTCTACGGGATTCTATGCGGTTCATGTTTAGTGTATGTGCTCTATTTATTGGGCTAGCAACAGCTCGTCGAACTTGTGCTTACCATCTAACCTCAGATCATCACATTTTAGGTCTGTCAAATTCATCAGCGGTGCGACATGTACATGAAGTCCTTCTTGTTGCTGTTTGACCATTCACTTGTATTACTGGTTGGGAATAGCCGGAGGCAAATAAAGCGCTATGTATGCAACAGGTTAATTGGAGGCTGCATATGATTTCGTTGATGGACAATGCATGATGTTTGGGAGATCTTGTTGATGGGGTGTCACCGATTTGTTCAGCGGTCGATAAGCGTCTGATAGCCGCGATAAGCTCGGGGCGGAAGCATCATTGGTCGTTGTTCCCCGCATTCGTCGGCCCATCATCGTTGATAAATGTTGACAACAATAAACCATCATTTGACATTTCCCGTAGCGTTGTCCAGGGTCTATCAGTTCGCAGCTAACAGCCCGTCGGCACGCCCCATAATGACCTCCCTCAACTTCAAAGTCGCCCCCGCCGTTCAGGCTACCGAAGCTCCACCGTGAGTGAACCAGCGACCGCCGTTCTTTTGACACAGTCACACAATCTTACGCTTCCAATCCAGAATACCCAAAGCTCAAGCATGGGGTTGTCAATACGTTCCATCTCCCTCTGCCCCTCTGCTTGATCTCTCTCAAGGTGTGCCTCGGGCTGCACCCCATCCCAACGTCCTCGCTGCTCTATCCAAGGTCGCCTCTGATCCTCAGGCAGCACGATACGGCCCTATCCTTGGAGAGCCTGGCCTGCGTCAGGCTTTGGCAGAAGAGATCAAAGTTCAATACCACGTCTCCGGGCAGGGGGTCACATTTGAAGATGTTGCGATTACTACGGGGTGCAATATGGCATTCCTGTCGCTGCTTATGACGCTCTGTCCTCCTGGAAAGTCGAGCGTCCTTCTTCCGCTCCCAGCGTACTTCAACCATACAATGTCGCTCTCATTGCAAGACGTGAAACCTGTGTATGTGCTCTGTGAGCCGGATAATATGTTCAAAGCTTCGCTTCCCTCTGCCAGGTCATATCTTGCCTCTTTGAGGAAGGGAAATGGGGATCGAAGAGAACCGCGGATGATTGTACTTGTCTCGCCAAGTAACCCCACTGGCACAGTGTATACAAATGAAGAGATCAAGCAATGGTACGATCTTGCCAGGGAATACAAGGTAGCTCTTGTGCTTGATGAAACTTACAGGGATTTTGTGGAGGGCGAAAGTGGGCAACGAGGATTACCGCATAGACTATTCGAGGAGCCAGATTGGCGATCAACACTGGTATCATTGGGAAGCTTTAGTAGTGCGTATGCCCATGCTATGTTAATATTGAGCCTTCTAGCTGCTAACAGACGAGTAGAGGGGTACAGAATACCGGGGCACAGATTGGGGTCGATCATTGCTAGCCCAGAACTACTGCAACATATCACTACAATCTGCGACTGTATGCAAGTATGTGTGCATCACACCCCTGGGATTGGCTTGTTCCTTACTCTCTGATAGATCTGTCCGCCTCGCCCACCTCAAATTGCTCTTACCCCCCTTCTACCAAGCCTTCGCCCCGATCTTTTCGCCGCGTCTTCGCAACTCTCACATCGACGCCATCTGTTTGAAACCACCGTCAATGCTATACCGGGTTGGGAAGTCATTTCTTCAGGAGGATTTTTCGCCTATGTCCAGTTCCCCGAAGACTATATCTATGCCTCAAGCATCTTAGGGCTGAAAAGAAAAAAGTTGGGAAGTGAAGACGTGGCTCGAGTACTCGCCCTCCGATGTGGCGTTGTTACTCTCCCAGGGAGCTTTTTCATGCCTCCCTTGGCGGACGACGAGCAGTGGGACGATATTTTAAATGGTGAAACTCTGAGGCAGGATAAATGGTTGAGGTTCGCCGTGGCCAACGTAGAGGACGACGTCATACTTTCTCTGGGGCCAAGGTTGAAACTGATGAACAAGATCATGGGTGTCGATAATGAAGGTGTTGCTAGTTAATAAACTATAATAATAGATGCATACAATGAGCGGTGTCTGATGAGGTCAAAATCAGTTGGTGGCTTGCTCTTTGGCTTGCTTCTCGAGCATTCGCCTGAGGTACATCAGCAATCAATCTATACACAATTGATGCAAAACACCATAGACCCACTTTCTAGCCTCCAATATCATTTTCTCCTTCCTTTCCTTCAATCCAAGCTCCCTCTTTTCCTTGGACTCCTCCCACTTGTTATCGATCTGAGCAGTTTCACCCTCAGCCTTCTCCTTGCCTTTGTGAGAAGGTAAGCGAGACGAAAGGTTATACCGATCGATCAAACTCTGAGTTTTGGCATTGGCAGCTTTAGTATTGGTGTTACTAGAAGAATGAGTAAGTGCCGGTTGCGGCGTCGCCGTGGGAATGAGTGAAGCAGGGATATTGAATGTAGGTGGTGGCTAATGCGGCAGAAGTCAGACACTGTCAGTGGGCAGGTTTCAGGACCACTCACCGGAGGAAGCATGCCCCTTTCAAGGATCTCTTCCGAGGTCGCTTGCGCACTCCTAGTACGAGAGAGATGATATACTATATTGGGGACGGGGATATGTGGAAAAGCCGAATGAACAGTCTCGACCTACAAAAAAGCAGAGTCAGCTAGAAGTTCATACGCGGGGAAACCACAAGTCCTGCGGACTCGATCAATAAATAGCCA
Source organism: Cryptococcus deneoformans B-3501A (assembly GCF_000149385.1). NCBI lineage: Eukaryota > Fungi > Basidiomycota > Tremellomycetes > Tremellales > Cryptococcaceae > Cryptococcus > Cryptococcus deneoformans. The sequence goes on from NC_009188.1 coordinate 581,037, forward strand.
TACCATGGAGGGTGTAACACCGCGTATTCCGCCATCCGAGGTATTTCCTGACTCTATGGAGTTTGTCAGAAGAGTAACGAACAAAGGGATGGAAGAGACTGACTGGTGCCAACGAGCCATTTGACAAAGAAATAAACAGCGGAGATGAGGATAATTGTGGCTATTATGTCCTCCATTATGGATTGCAGGTGTGCGTGACAGAGTGGGCGTGTATCAAGAGAATATAAGGATGCTGCGTGGTATGCGTAGTGTAATGGAAGACAGCAAACGTCTTCTTCGCCGTCGCCCGACAGCCGACCTATAGCCTGTTGGATTTGCGGGAGCAAATTTGTAGTAACCTTTCTGTGTAATTTCTAATGGAAGGCCGAGAGCCGATTAGAAGATGCCACGGTTATTAGTAAGCAGACTTGTCGTGTGATGGTTGGCGGTGGCGCATCCGGCTGATCGGCCCCCTCCGACCTCCACCCATCGGTACCTCGTTCTCAGAGAGTTGACTTCTTTCGCCGAGCTAATAACCTCCACTTCACCGGATCGGTCAAGTGGAGGAACATGGAATCGCTCGGTCTCTCTCCCGTGGATCTTCCACAGACAATTCTCACCCCCAGCCGCTCCCGCCCTATATAAGCCCCCATCCCGTCTCCTTCAGTCGTCTCCACTCACGGCCAACTTTATCGACATAGTTCCACTACTCATCCAGCTACGTACCAGTCTACGTACAACAATTAGCTATCCAACATGTCTACCGTTCCTACTGTCACCGTTGCAGGCAAGCAAGTCGGCCGTATGGGGTGAGTGCTTGTGTTGATGGCCAAGTTACTAGCCCAATGTACGTAAATACTGTGCTGACAGTGTACCGTTAGCTATGGTCTCATGCAACTCACCTGGAACCCCCAACCTCCTCCTCAAGATGTCTCTTTTGCGGCTATGAAGTAAGTCCTTTGATCATCTTTCAGATTCTGTACTAATCAATCAAACAGGGCTGCTGCTGATTCCGGATCTACTGTATGGTCTTCCGCCGCATTCTATGGTAACCCTGGGAACAACTTTGCCAACATCAAGCTGCTCGGAGCCTTTTTCGACAAGTACCCTGAGTACAAGAGCAAAGTTGTGCTGGTCGTTAAGGGAGGGGCGGACTATGCAGATCTTCACCCTCGCGGCACTGAGTGATTTTTTCGCTCGTACTTGAGGAAGCAATGACTAATGTGCTGCCTATAGACTCGATTTCCTCCGCACTGAACTCACGGAGATGAAGAAGATTCTGGGAGACAAAGAAATTGATGTATACTCCCTTGCCAGACTTCCTGAAGGACCAGTGGAAGATATATTCAAAGGATTAGATACTCTCAAGAAGGAGGGTCTGTTTGGCGATGTGGGAGCTAGTGAGATGAGTGCTGCATCGCTTGAGAAAGCGCACAAGGTAAGTCATTTTTTACTGTTGATGTCATCTCACTCAAAAATGACAATCTGTACAGATTACTCCCATTGCTATCAATGAGATCGAAATTTCTCTTTTCTCCTACGATGAGTCCATCCGCGATGCCATCGAATGGCACAACAACAACAAGGTTCCCGTCTTTGCCTACTCTCCCCTCGGACGAGGCTTTATTACACGGACCTATAAGTCGCCCGATGACATCCCTGAAGGTGACTTTAAAAAATACTTGCCCAGATTCCAAGGTCAAGCTTTCTATGAGAATTTGAAGTTGGTGGATAAACTGGACGAGATTGCTGTTAGAAAGGGAGTGAAAGGCAGCCAGGTTGCTTTGGCTTGGATCTTGAGCTTGTCGGACTATGTAAGTGACTTGTCAAGTTTTGTTTTGGTGTCGGATCACTGACAGAAATTTTACAGACTATCCCGATTCCAGGATCATCAAACCCAAAGCGAGTGGTTGAGAACATTCAGTCGACCAACGTGGCATTGACTTCCGAGGAGAAGAAAGAGATCAATGACTTTTTGGATGCTTTTGAAGTCCAAGGTACTAGGTACCCTGCTCAAGCAATGGCCCACCTTGTAAGTTTATCAGACTTCATTAAATACGATTGGAAGCTGATGGTCCATATGCAGATGAAGTAAGCGGTCGATCGATGGCAATGAATGCAATTGCTTGAAAAAACCGTAAATGGAATCGAGTATGTATTGATTATTGCCCATATATCATTGAGTGACGTGATAGTTTTGCCGTTTGAGAAAAGCCAGCGACAAGAAGATAGATGGCAAAGAAAGAGTTTGGTGGACAGAAAAGTGGAATGATATTTCTTATCCTGAATCAGCCCTGCTTAACCACCTACTACTTTTTGCGCTCTCTTCCAGAATTGCTTTGCAAGGGCCATTATTCATTTGAGCTCCTTGCTTATAAATTAAGGATATACTTGCAATGCTAGGTACAACCGAAACTGACAATGGGACTATAATAATTGCTAATTACATGATATGCTCTCCCTCCCTTTTCTCCTCCATCCTCATACATTCGACGCCTCAAGTCGCGGCTTCTTCGCCTCCTGATCTCCTCCTGTTCCGCTGGCAGTGCCATTACTATTCCCTTGCGCCTGTCCCTGTTCCGGAGCGGCGTCCTCCAACTTCCTCTTCAACCCCGCCACACCAGTAGCATTGGGAGCAGAAGCAGGCACTGAAGCGTTTTGTACCGGTTTTGCACCCCCCTGCACCTGCCCTTGAGGTTTCACTCCAGCTCCCTGGGCCGGCTTAGCGCCCCCGGTACCAGTACTTCCTGTCGTCGCCCCACTAGCAGGCTTTGAAACTTTCTTCACCGGTAAAGGTGGCACCACACCCGTTGCCCAAATCCTTTCCGCTACTCTTAAATCGATTTCCACTCCCACAACCCTTATGTACCTCAATAACGCTGACGCATTGGGACCAACAGTGTTGACATCGCCTTTGGCATTCGCTACAGCTGCAATCATACCGATAACCTTTGTCAAAGAGGTGCCTGGAGGGGCGGGGCCCGGAAGGGATTTGGGAGGATTGGACGATGCAGGTTTGACCGCAGGAGCTGTAGATGGTGTGGGTTGGGCAGGAGTTGTAGTAGCAGTAGTCGTAGGTGCTGCAGGTGCTGCAGGTGTCGCAGCTGGCTTTGGAGGGACTGCAGGTCGAGCAGTCGGTGTCGTATTCGGTTTGGGGGCAACTTGAGGTTGCGGCCTCGCCGGTTGCACACCGTTGGTCGGCCGCGCCGCACCGTTCACAACGCCGTTCTTCGCAGCCACCGCTCCTGGCGCCCCGCTCGATGTCGCTGCCGTTCCTGTAACACCTGTCTTAGCCTGCTGTGCTGCTTTGCTGGCCTGCATTTTGTTTTTATTGATCACCCAAGCGGACAGCACGTCAACTGCTCCGGCCGCACCAAGCAATGTCAATTTGTCAAGTATATCACTTGTCAAGTGCCCAAAGGTGGACTGATCCAATACAAGCGTTGTGCCGTCGCAGACAAAAGGAAGGGGGTTACCATTGGAGTCGGTGTTGGCGATGACCGATTTAGCACGAAGGGCGGGTGTGATGGGCTGCATGACTACGGTGATCTTGGCTTTTGGCTGAAGGACACCTTTGATGTTTGCACTCGTCGGCTGGCTTGGAACAGGCTGGGTGGTGGAAGGTTGAGGATGAGAGTGGACGACATTGGCTGGAGGTCGGGCTATGGCTCGTGCAGTTGCCATGGGTGGCATGGCCCTTGCCATGGTCGGATGCGGGTGATGAACATATGATGGATGGGCATGCGGGTTTCGTGCAGCTTCAATGGCCGCTTCTCTCTGTTTCTTTGCTCTCTCTTCTGCTCTAATCCTTTCCTTCTCTCTTCTACTCTCCGCATTCTTATCCTTGCTCGCGCTCTTCATTGCATCCCGCCTTTGCTTCTCCTCAAACAACGGCCCTTCTTGCGGATCAATGATCCACACACTCCCCTTTGACTCGGGATCATCTTCTGGGATCCTCGGCACTTTCAAAAACGCCTTGTTCAAAGAAAGATTGTGTCGGATAGAGTTTTGCCACCCTGAATCAACATTCAACCTGAACCATTCCCATTCTCCCGCTACCCAGTTACAAACTTCCCCCAGCGTTCCTCTTCCTCGCGGCAGACAGCTAAGGGCCTTATGAATGATAGTTGCAAAGGTCGAGGTCGGCTTAAGCGGTGGCGGCCCAATGAATGGCTTCCCATCCAAGCCCAGTATAGGTCCTGGGGGTGGACGAGGACCAGCACCAGAAGGAGGAATGGGAACATTGACGATGATGTGTCCCGGTCGACCTGAGGTTTCTTTAAGCTCGGTGCAGAAGAAAGGCTGGGTAGGCTGAGGAGTAGTACCTGTAGAAGAGGGTGTAGTGCGAGGTACAGGAGTCTGAGGAAGGGGCGGTCTCACGCCAGGTGTGGAAGGTAAGGGCTGTTTAAGATGAGAATGAGGCTGCCCAGGCCGGACTGGAATTTGGCCCGGACCTGACATGGGTGGACGAACACCCATCGGTACACCAGGCTGGCCAGGGCGGATCATCGGCTGGCCAGTTTGGCCTGGCATTCCAGGAGGACGGACGGCCCCTTGCTGAGGCTGACCAGGAGCGGGCCTGACGGGTTGTTGTAGTGGTCTGACAGCAGGTTGAGAAGCAGGAGTTGATGCAATCGTGGGAGGCGTCGGAGTGTTCGCCAAGGCTGCTGCCAAGGTCGGTACAGAAGGAGGTTGCGGTTGAGCGGCAGGCTGATGTTGTTGCTGTTGTTGAGCTAATGGGATGGGAAGCTTGAGACCAGGAGCAGGCTTAGCCGGAGGTTTAGATTCCGACGCAGGCTTAATCTTTTTCTTCTGATCTTTCTTCTGCGGCGTCGTTTTTTCCTTTTCATCATTCGTCATCGCTTGTATGTCCGGTTTTTGCTCCGCTCCAGAATCTACCTTGCTCTTTTCCTTCTCTTTCTCCTTCTTCTTGCTCTTGGATGGCGTCCCCTTGACTTCCGCTGATGATTCTTCCACAGGCGGCGTCGGCTCCTTGATCTTTTTCTTCGATTTGCTTTCCTTTTTGCTCGGCTTTTTGGCATCTTTAAGAGCTTTCACTTTCTCATTTTCCACAGACTTGGATTGAGATTGGGACTGCTTCTTGCCGGCTTGCTTCTTAACCGACTTCAAGGGCCTTTCGGGCTCACTCTCCAAGGATGACAGATCCGATTCATCCTCTCCAGGAACGATTAACGGTTTCTTGAGCTTGATCTTGGTTGCCTGTTTCGGCTTGGCCTCCTCGTACTCATCCTCATCCTCATCTTCGCTCTGTGCGTCATCCCAATCTTCATCTTCTGCTTGCTCTTCCTCGTGCACGTCCTTCTCGCTATCACGCTCAAATGAATGCTCATAGTCACGTTCGGCATCGCTATCGCTCTCTTCTTCACTCTCCCACTGACCCCACTGACTCTCCATGTCCACACCGAGCCCAAGGCCATATCCATCGGCCGCAGCAAAAGCATTAAATGCAGGAGGTTGTCTACTGGCCATTGCTGCTGCGGTTGCCGGTCCTGGACCGGCTTCACCGAAGAACTCTTGGTAGCGGACTTCGCTGGCGGGGAGGTTGTATGGATAGGGAAGATTCTCAACGTTGTCGAGAGCAGACTGGCCGTAATAGTTGTACGGAGGAGACGGCAGCGAAGAAGGGGGTAAGACGAATGAGAAAATCCGTGTTGCTATTTGGACCTGCGAGCTATATTTACGTGTCAGCATACCATACCTTGGATGTAAAGCAAACGCACCCTTGAGCAAGAGGGACGACTGCGCCTTTCACGTAGAATCTATCATCTATCCAAGCTCCATTCCTTCCCAAAATCTCCAAACAAAACCTTCCCAACTCTGCTCTATACTCGATTTTTGCGTGGTTTCTAGATACTGACTTGAGCGGCCCCAAATCCACATCAACATGTTCAACGTTTGCTGATGACTTTGGAGGCGGAGGAGGCGGGGGTGCATCTGGCAGTTCAAGCACAGGTGAAATGTCATCGGCTACATCCTCCTCCTTGACGGCGACTGCTTCGGCGAGTTCAACCAAAGGTCCGTAGTCTTCAAGATTGGCTTCGTGATCCTCTTCTACCACAGATGGCGAGTTGAAGTTTGCTACTGGAGGAGTTCTGAGTATACTGCCTGTGTATAAACTCGGGGGCGATGGCGCATTCGGATCCAGTGGAGGGTTTGTAGGTACCGATGGATTGGTGATAGCCGGAGGCGGGACCGGAGCTGGTCGCTCCTTTGTGGTTGTTAGTGGAGGGTGGGGGCGATGGGAAGGTAGGATGACTTACGCAGTTCCTGCCTATAACAACAGTGAGAGTCCTGACATAGTAGGAGAATCCTGTGAGGTCGTCTCCGAACTGAAGCTTGTAGTAAGCGGGGGTGGGATCTGTCTTTGAGGTGTCTACGGGGAGGGCGGCGAGGGATGGGGCGGGGGGGTGGTGGGACATGGGGGCCGCTAGTGTGGGTGTTCCGATCTCTGTGCGTACGTGGGAGCGGGGAGCCCGGCGCAGCAGATGGAATGGGTGGATGGACGGCGTAGGTGCGTATGAAAACAATGCATAACTCACTCCCGATAACAACAAAATTTACTGCCGGCCCCTCCTGCCAAAACAGCCACGTGGCTCCTTCCCTCCCACCACCCGCGCCCCGGCTTCCGGGCGGAATAACCGTTCCACCATAAAATTCGTACTCGTTTGCCCGTATAGTCTGCATATCATGCATGGTGCATAAGGCAGCCTATGTGTACTCTTTCATCGCTCTTAATCACTCGCACCCCAAACCGTTTGCCGATACAAGTTCAGAACAAAAAGCGCTGGACCGGCAGCCAGCCCCGGTCCCGATCAAAATAGCCGCGGTCCCCACGCAGATGGCCCGTCGTTATTCCAAGTTCAATGCATCGTGATCAAGCCACAAAAAGATCGGAACATAGTCAACAGCCCCATTTGCCATTTAGGATGCCCTCTTTCACTATACCCTTGTTGCTACTCGGAGCCCTCCCACTTATTCTACTCTATATACCAACTTTAACTGAACCGTATGCCCTTTGGGACCCAAAAGTTCTGAATAGTCGTGACGCATCTGATGGAAGAATTAAAGCATGGTGTAACATGGGCTGGTGGAAGGTCGGTCAGCCTAGCTGTCTCATTATGAGTACATCGAATACTGCTGAACATCTCGCATAATGTAGAACACGGATATCTTCCCAGAAGCGGCTGAAGCGCTTGCCGGAAAGTTATTAGGACTGGCTCAAGAAGGAGGGTATCAGGGTGGTGGAAGTGTGCTTGGTGTGTTTTTGAAGTGATCCAAGTCGAAGAAACAGTGCTGAAGATAGGCTTGGTCCCGGCAGATATCGGACACGGCGCCGGAGAATCACTACGTTAGCTAGCTTGTCGTCATCAACATATCTTTGGAGTACTGATTTGCGTCTAGTGTTACACCTCTCTCAAGAAAATCCACCCAGTCAACTCCATGCGTTGACATCGCTTTCGTCTGATACTGCCGTTGCCAAAGCCGTGGTTGAATCTGTGTACCCCGACACATCGACTCATATCAAGTTTTACACCTTTTCTGCCCAATTCCGACCAGGAAAAGACGTAGGGCACCCTCTGGATCCCATGAGAGGCTTCCTTGGGGAGCAGTCAAGTCAGCGCTTCTTCGAGGAAGACCAAAGTGCAGGAGGAGAAGAATGGGCTGACGAGCCACTGGAAGACAAATCTCAGTCGTCCTCCAAGTATGACTTGGTTTACATCCTTGACTCAATCTATCATTACCCTCCCTCACTCCCCTCATTCTTGGCTTCTCTTCGCTGTGCCCTGCATAGTTCAAGCTTGGTCGTCTACACTGACATCCTTCCCCCACCGAATCTCTCTAAAATCAACGCATACCTATTATCGCGCTTACTTTCCGTGCCCATGCCGAATCTTAGCTCCCGGCCGAGAAACTTGGAGGAGTACAAGGCCCAGCTGGGAACTCAAGGTTGGGAGGATGTGGTGGTAGAAGACTGGAGCGACGGTGTATGGGATGGGTTTTCCAACAACTTGAAGGCCCGAGGACATGTGTGGTCACTTGTGGGGAAAGGAATAAAGGCTGCTGAGGAGAATGGATGGAAATTCATCGGTGTGCGAGCTAGGAAAGGGGGCAACGTGCACATTGAGGCGTAAATATGCATTTCATACAATGGCAGGGGTTGTAATGCTATAGATCGGACAATTGGTACTATTATACTGACAACAATAATGTGGTGAACCTTCTATATGCCTTGATCAATCCACTTCGATGGCACTATCCCGTCCACTCCCTTTTTCCTCCGCCTTTCGTCTCTTGTCCCTTTCCATAATCTCCTTCCTCAATCTCTCGAATTCACCCTTTTTCTCTTGGGCGTACTTCGCCAGACCTTCTTTCGACCCTAATTGTCCAACGAGCTCATCTTTTCCCTTTTCTTTATCCCGTTTCCGGCTTGCTTCTGCCTCTGTTAGTTTCGCACGTAGAGCCGAAAGAGATGAAGGACGGGAAGTGTCCAAATTCGCGTTATAAAGAATTATCCATTCCTGCACTCGAGCAATGAGAGCAACCTTGTCGCCAGATGTAGGAAGTGAATATTGCTATTTGGAAATCTTCTTTTAGCTGGATGTTCCGTAAGATACCAGCTTTGCAATGACCCACCGATAATAATGCCCTCAAGTCAGCAGGCGTTGCCAAAGAGTAATTTGGTTTCGTAATCTTCTTCATTTCCGGTCTTTTCATAGATGATCAGTCAATTTTATTCAGTGAGGGAACAAGCATCTTTTGCTTACTCCTTTCCCTTGCCATTCTCTTTCCCCTTGCTTCCGCTAAGGGTTTGCCCAGAGAAAACCTTCTTCCAATCTGCTTTTTGATTGCCTTTCCCGCCTCCTGCGCTGGCTTTGATGGACTTGGGCGGCGGCGGACAACCTCTTTCCACGTGCATCGGGATAGACGAGATGGACATACGCGTCATACAGATAGGACATGGAGCTTCGTCTGCATCACACGTAAGTTCCTGGTAAGTTACTGCCAACAGATCGCGCGAGTCGTACTCACCATTCTCAGTTAGTTCCTGTATTTCATCCTCCTCTTCCGATTCTATTGACTCTGCCGGTGCCGGCGACTGGCTTGGTTTTCCATCTTGGTCCTTCAAGCGTTTGACTATTCCGGAACTCGATGGACGGGAGTCGACCTCTGGAGCAGCACGTTTTCGGGATAGAGGTTTTGACAGGTCAATCAATGTTGGTCTGAACAAAGTATTAATTGTCAGTACACGACCCAATAATTAAATGGGCTGACTGACCTTGACTGCTCCCAAGCTTCCGCAATCTCTTCTAGGGCTCTGTTTCGCCGTATAGATCCCTCGCTTGCCGGCTCATTGCAACTGGGGCATTTCTTCTGGACATCTAAAGAGGACCGTATGCACTATCATGGTCAAGCACAAAACGTCAGTATTTCATTCAGCTGTGGAACAATTTTCAAAAGCGTGGCATTGGCCAGGACAATATACATACGTGGGAGCAAAACGAGTGGCCACACCCGATCGACACGGGCGCTGTGAAGGGTTCCTTGCAAATCTGACAGACAACAGAGCGATCAAGCCTGCGAAGTTGAGGATAGGTTTCTGGAAAAGGAGGAGGATCGTCAAAATTAGCAAGAAGAGGATGGCTTTTGTCCATATCGCGTGGTCGTGAAGTTGCAGATTTTGACGAATGGCAAAATGATGTCTAGTAATGTTTTCGTAAACTGGGATTTCTTGACGCGTCAAAACAGATAGTCATTACGTAACCACTAGAGGATATGTTTTGTCCTATACGAATAATCATCATCCGCCTCCACCGACCATCTATCTCTTCGAAAGAAAAAAGAGAAATCAACCGGCAGAGATCAGAGGCAGTTGCAATTGACATCTACTTCGGATCAGCTGCACAGTCGTCGTCCTTTCGGAGCAGAAAATTCCCAAATACACAAACGAATACTTATTGTTAATACGAAAATACCCGCTTCCTATCAGTAATCACTGATATCCGTCAATAATGGGAAATGATCAATCACGCACCTCTTCTGGCGATGGCAAGCAGGTCGATGAGAAGCCGCCTGATTATTACGAACTGCTGCAAGTAGACGAGGAAGCAGGGTATGATGAAATTAAGGTAAGTTGATCGCTCACCTGCATTACAAGTGAACAAGCTGCTAATACTTGTGGTGCAGCGGTCATATCGAAAATTGGCGGTTCGTCCTTAAACGAAAGGCAGTTGGGGGAGACTGGCTGACTTTACGTATCTTGGAACAGCTGATAAACCACCCTGACAAGAATCCTCACAGAATAGAAGAGGCAACGAAACTGTTCGCGGACTTGCAGCACGCTTATGAGGTGAGTTATGTCTGAATTCACGGACGGCAGTCAACTGACTCAGTAAAGGTTCTGAGTGATCCCCAAGTAAGCCCTTGGCGCTATATCCTATTATTCTTCGGAACTGACAAATTGTAAAGGAAAGAGCATTCTATGATTCCCATCGAAATGCCCCAGTTGCAGCCACAGATGACGATATCTTTGAACATGTCAGGACAGGGGATAAAGCGACAAATGATCCCAAATCGAAGCTGAATAGGAGACGCCAAGGGGATCCAGGAGTTACCATAGCCCAGCTCATGCGCTTTTTTGATCCTAAAATTGCCAGTAAAATGGATGATACCTCAGAAGTAAGCTCACTCTCTTGCTCTATACCCTCTATATATTACTAATCTCTCATGTCAGGGCTTCTACTCAATATATAGGACTCTCTTTGCCCTTCTCGCCTCTGATGAGGCTCTACACACCACTTCCACCACTCCTCTTTCATACCCATCTTTCGGTAATTCCTCAACTGCTTATGCCCCTCCTCCTGGTTTGACCCGCGCGCAAAAAGATTCCCAGGTGTGGGCTCGAGATTTCTACGCCGTTTGGGGGGAATTTGTGACAGAAAAGAAATTTGAGTGGTTAAACAAATGGGATGCTGAAAGAGGAGACGACAGGATGGTCCGACGAGCTATGGAGAAGGAGAATAAGAAGGCAAGGGAGGAGACAAGAAAGGAATATAATGAGACAGTCCGAGTAAGCGCAGCCTCTTTATTAAATCTATAAGCCCGAAGCTCATAGATCACAGCAACTGGTTGTTTTTATTCAACATAGAGATCCAAGATACAAGGCCCATCAAACCAAGCTTGCTCAGGAGCGTGCCGCCAGCAAGTCCGCTAAGACGTCAGGGGCATCTACTCCAGCTGGCAAACCCGTTGTTGATGCTGAGGCCGCTAAGCGGCGTCATGAAGAACGTTTACGTGCAGCGGCACAGTACGAAGAACAAGATTGGCAAAAGTTTTCTTCACGTAACTCTGACGATGAAGAGATGGAAGAAGAAGAACCTGAAGAAGAACTCGGAGATGGCACCGGTGTCAGGCTGGACGATGGACAGGGAGGGGAGATATTTGAATGTGTGGCATGTGGGAAAACGTTTGCAAGCGAAGCGAGCTGGATAAATCACGAGAGAAGTAAGAAACATAAACAGGCGGTCTGGAGATTGAAAAAGGAGATGAGAGCGGAGGCCAAGGCAATGGGGCTTACCGAGCCGCAATCGGAAGAGGAACCGGGTGATGAGCGAGCCGAAGATGCAGATGCCGGTGAAGGCGAAATAGGCGGGGAGACCAAGGGGGTTGGAATGACAGAAGAAGAGCAGCTCGCGGAATTACAAGCACTTGAGGCAGAAATGATAGATTTGGCTTTGGAAGAAAGCGAGGATGTTGATTATGGCAACAAAAAGTACGTTCTTGGTATATATCTACTAGATGATTCTAACTTGCTACGCAGGTCCAAGAAAAAAGGGAAAAAAAATCGCCGAGATGGCGTAATCGACGAAGTTGATGCAGCTACTGGACTCTCTCCTTCTCGCAACGAATCACAACCTGACGCTTCCAATACTCCAAGTGCCGCAGTATCAGACGACGGAGTTGCTCGTGAGTCTGACAAGACCTCGGAATTATCAAAACGCGACAAGCGACGTGCTCGTGAAGCTCGTAAGAAGATAGAGGAAGAAGAGCGTAAAGCGGCGTTTAAGGAGGCTAGAAAGGCTGCCAAAAAGGCAGGCGCATCGGTTGAGACGTTTGCATCACCTCGGCAATCCGACAGGAAGGATAAAGTGGATGATGATGGATTTGTGGCACCCAAACAAAAGGGTAAAAACAGTATCAAGAGCGGCAAAGGCACGAAAGGCGGACGAGAGCAAGGAGAGAATGATTATAGTGATGAAAGAGTTGCAAAAGTGGTTGCAGGGATTCAGGAAAAGAGAGAAAAGATGGTGGAGAAATGGGGTGATACATGGGCTGGTGAGTTCATCAGTATCCATTATCTAAAAATGATAATACTGAATCATCTCAGATTTGGTCTCGAAATTGAAGCATCTCTTGTCTGGCGATAGTCATTTACCTCTTTCCATCCTCTGCTTGGGCCTAGGGAAGCCCTTCTCTGATAGGACAGCTCAAATTCAACTGGCTCTTGCCCTTGAGCTGGCCGATGCATTAAATGTAAGTGCGTGAATTTTGACATCTTTACCTAGCTAATCCATTTGCAGTGCACTGTCCATGATCTCGAAATGTACGACCCCGTTTGGGACGAAGGTGATAAGAAAGTCTTGTCATCAATTGGTGTCACACTTCTTCAGGATAACTTGGTGAGACCCTGCATTTCCTCCATGCTCAAAAATGTGATCACTAAACATAACGCAGCTGGGTAGGCACACGCTTGAAACAGGTCGCCCATATCTTCTCTACCTTCCCCATGCCCCTAAGCAATTATACGAATCTATTCTGTCCACAAATTACGCCCCGTCCCTCTGTGGCAATAAGCCAGGAAGGATCCTGCTCGGCAACGATCTCGCAGAGTACCTTCCTGGCTTTGTCCGACCGTCACAAAAGAAAGAGCCCAGTGGCGAGGCTGACGGAGATGGGGAGTTCGTCAAACCGAAGAAGAAGAGGAGGGGCCGGGGGGAAGTGAAACCTCAAATAAAAGATGGCGTGCTTTCTCGAGTTGGTGAGTCGCATTCCGCCCTGCTGAGATAAGATCTAAAGAGATTTCTGTTTTTTACAGTGCCACACATGTCTGTTCTTCCTTTATCTGATGCGTTACCCGAGACAAATCTTCCGGGTTTTGCTAGAGCATTCTTGTCATTCACTTTCCAGTGGCTAGAGGAGAATAAAATAGAGAAGATAGATTGGGAAACGAAGTTACCAGAGGAGGAATGGGGGGACGACGGTGAGATCATTCAATGACGCCGCGGTCGCTGGACGAGTCATAAATAATTAATTAAATAAAGGGTAAACGGGGAAGACCGATAACTTGCATCATCACTCAGTCATCCTCCTTTTTTAATACCCCGCCGCGACGCAGAAAAATCGAGACTGGTGCATGTTTTTTTGGTACAGTAGATGGAAATAGGCGCTCTTGTAATGCACTCGAACACTGTAGATTAGTAGAGGTCAGACATCTCTGGAATCTGCTGTAGGATAAGCCGGATAGCGAAAAATGAACAGATAAGAAGATGAGGATTGATACAAGGAGGCACGCCGGACATTTACCCGGAAAGGCCGCAGCATTCAATCGCATCAGATCTGACTGAACACTGCAAACAACAGGAGTTTCTGAAAAGAGATCTATCGCATTTCCATCTCAAAAAATCAGAGAACCATGCCCACAACACGGTAAATCGTCCCTCAGCCATGTCCTTCCAAGAAACAAATACTCCACCGCCACCCGCTATTACAATCAGCTCCTCAAATGCCCCTCACTCAGAACAGCCCATGCCATCTACACCCCCCTCTCCTCTGAGATCGACATCCTCCTCCTCGGGAGAAAAGAGAGAATCAAATGATATTACAACACCAAGGAAACGCAGAGGAAGTCATAGCCACGTCCGAATAAACGACGACCCAGAAATAACTATCAGCAATGCAGACGGAGAGCCTAGTGGAAGTGGCCATCGAAAACAAGCCTCTTTTGCCTTGACCGCCGATGATGAGGCGGACAGGCATAATGCAGAGAAAAAAGAAACGGCGGATGACGACCAAGTCAATGAGAAGACTAGGTACGAAAAGGTCAAAATACTAGCAGAATTGAGGGTGAAGAAAATCCTGGGACATCGGTGGTTTTCCTGGATTGGACCCAAGTTGACATGGGGGAAACTGAAACCTGTGATCAGATGTGCCATTTCCGTAAGTATACCTCAGAACATTATGTCAAATCTCATGTCCTGAATTTGTCGTTCACCTGTTGAAGGCGTGGCTAGGTCTTGTCCTCCTGATGATCGTCCCCGTTGAGAGGTCCATCGGCAATGGCGCATGTAAGTGATCCCAGGTCTCATTGATCCATAGTAGACAATACATCTAACAATAGCATGCAGTTTTCCTCTTGATTGTCAGCTTCATGCTACCGCCAAGTGACCCCGTGGTCCAGACATTGGAGAAGTATGTAAATCTATTCTTCTTCACCTCGCTGTCATGGGTTTGGGTACGTCTAGAATTCCTCTTTCATGAAGTAACCAGTGGTTAACCTCCCCATATAGGTGATTATTACAGTGCTCATTGCTGGTGCCACGAGAGGTCCTCCCAACCCCGATAAGGTTGCCGCGGCCGAAGCAAGGTGGGCGTATCTGAAAGATGTCGACCCTACCAAATACCAGCAAAGAATTGTGAGAAGATTTTTACGCATCTGACGTTGCGTTTCACCCTGCTGACCATCTCTAGATTTTTGATGGTACTTATCTCCAAGCGAAGCCAGCTGTGGTATGCTGCGTTTTCTTATCTGCGGGAACGGGCGCTCTTGTAAGCGTTTTTGGATTTCAGACATACCAATCAAACTGATCATTTCATTCGCAGCTTTGGTGGAAATTGAGAACGCAACCCAGCCCAGCCACATTCCCATTGGTCCTATCCTGCATTCTCATTGACGTTAGCCTTACAGTTGTCGTGTTCTATCCTTACAACTCTTATACTTCCGGCCTCATCTTCTTCCTACCGATGTCCGTACAAGCTGGCATTGGCACTCTTTGCTCGTTTCTCATTTTTCCCGAATCAGTGGGCCACTCATTCCAGTCCAAGTTTCCAGGAATCCTTACACCACTCGCTTCTGCCATGAAGTCTATTGAAACTCTTTTCGGCGAGGCCGAAAAGCATGATAACGGACAAGAGGAGAACACTGACGATCTGCTATCAGTAAGAAATAGCGATTACGGACCAAAATTCTATGCGGACAAGCTTGATGATTGGGCGGACAGGAGCAAGAAGATTCGCACTCAGCTTCTCCAGTCTTTGGCCGGAATTCCGCCCTTGAGAGCTCAACAACGATACCTAGCGGTAGATATTAGTTACAGCCGTTTATCCGGAGAAGATTTGCGCAATCTCTTTGATCGATTGGCCATCGTGCAGGCGCGTTCAGGGGGAATGGCTTTCTTCTTTGATGTCATTATCAACAATGCCAAACACTCACATCTGGATTCGTCTGCGTGGTCAGTCCATCACGTTTCTCAATCTCGTTCGGGTTCTCGCGCTGCTTCTATCAGGCATGAGTTTTTGGATGAGAGAAGAGGAAGTGTGGATGATAGCTTGCATGGCGATGGGACTGTCACACCTCCCCCCGAAGTCGATGATCACGCAGAGAGTCCTCATCATGACCGTGGGTTGTATTTTGGTTCCCGAAAGTTCAATTTTTCCGGCATCTTGAGGAGAAATGGTTCACCTCATGGGTTCGCCGCGACGCAAAAAGGAAGCCATCTCTCCCTGCTCGATCACCTCAGAAAATCACAACAACCTGTAGGTGTGTACGAAAGTACTAGATACATGGACATTGAGCGAAACTTTGCTGTGTAGGTACCGTATCGCTCATTCCATGAACAATTGCTGATTGAACTCTTTGCAGAGACACCGAGCATGTGTTGGAACAGCTTGATATCCTTGCACGAGGCAGTGTTCCTTTAATTCGCGCTTGTGAAGCTGCTCTTTCAGAAGCAACAGATTGGATTCTCAATGTCAATCGAGATCGATCAATCTTTACCTGGCCCAATCGGCATCGCGAATCACAGAAGGAGAAAAGGAGGGACGAAAAGGTTATCGCCACCACCAAGCTTGAAGAGGTCACTGGACATCTACAAAGTGCCTTGGACGACTTCCATATTGCCCGCTTGGAAATTGTTAAGCCGTATAAACATCTTTTTGACCCCACTCACCCCGAGGAAGGACGTCGTGGCAAGGTGAATCCTCATGTCTGTACGCTGTACCTTAAATTGCTGATCGACATGGCTTGCAGATGCACTTCCGAAGCCTGTTCCAGAACTTTGTCGCTCAGTATCATGTTTTAGAATTCTCAGAGGCACTCCTAAATTTACTCAGGCTCATGGAAGAGTTAGACAAGTCACGTCAAAAGCGAAGGTTATGGTATCCCCATTTGACTTCGATGATCGATCATTTCCGTCATTCTCACAAGGACAAGCATTTGACTGATGGTGACGATGGGCATGAGAATGATGGTGAGTTGACTCCCTACAACTCGCTTGACCGGCAAATTGATGCTTTTTTGCATAGCTGCGTTCGAACAGGAGGAAGAGGAGGATTTCTTGGGCGAAGTCAAAAAGCGAAACCCAGAGTACAAGCCTTTCGACAACTCATTCCTCAACCTCATCGCCAAGTGCTCAAAGGTTATGGATATTCTTAGCAGCAGAAGTTTCATGTATGCTTTGAAGGCAGCCGTGCTGGGTGCTTTGACAACTCTGCCGAACTTCATCGCGTGAGTCGAACCGTCTTCGACTTACAATTTGAGCGAAGGCTGAAAGGAGGTAGATCCTCTGCTTCTTTCTATTACCTCAACCGTGGTGTATGGTGTACCATCATGTAAGTTACCTTTATCTGGCAAGGTCCCCATTAATGCCAATTACCTTAGGGCTCAACTGAGTGCGTAGCCGCCATGAATGATCCCTTGGAATTAGTCGCTAACCTAGTGAATTACCATATCAGCCCTGGCAGTATATTCGGTACGTATTTACATCACTGCTAATAGGTGGTGTGTCAGACTAATTATGACCAATTAGGGCGATACTGCTTCTGCTTGGCTAGGTCGTGTTGTGGCCTCCTTCTGGGGATGCCTAGTCGGCATGGTCCTTTGGTAGGTGCTGTCCTATGCAGAAAGCCCATCCTAGTTGGCTATTTCAATTGACAACAGACTGATACATTCTGGGACAATAGGTATATTGGCAGCGGTTCGGGGCAAGGCAATCCCGTTAGTATACCATTGTTACTAATCTGCATATAACTGACCGACTTTTTATAGTATGGAATTGCTGCTGCGTGTGCAGTTGCTTTTCCCTTAGCGTCATTCTTTAGGATATACTTCCCGGGGCCAGTATTAACGGCTGTCATGGCCCCTGTAACAATGGGCCTAGTTATTGGATACGTAAGCTCGATTTCTGACTGCTTGATTCAAACCCGGTTGACTTGTATAACAGTCATACTATAACGGGACTATAGGGCCCCTCACCTATGCACAGTGGGGTTGGGACGTTGCTTGGCGTCGTTACGTCTGCGTTCTTATTGGAATATCTGCAGCCTGGGCGTTTTCGTATGGTATGTGTCGAATATTCTCTGCGACAGAAGTGTAGCAGCTAATGATTGTAACAGTGCCTCCAGTGTACTCTGCCAAGCGCGCCATTCGTTATTCATACGCAAGAACAATTGGCACTGCTGGTTCTATTTTATGCGACGTTCTTTCTCATGCAAATGACCATCATTATCACCTCAAGGAAAATGACACGATTCGCCACAACCTTATCACTTGGAGATCTAAATTGAATAAGGTAAAGTTAAGAAATTTTGGGGGGGGGATGACATCTAACTCAGACGCCACTGCAGTTGGGCGCGAGGCATATCAATGCGACACGAGAATTTTCATTGAGAGGTCGATGGCCCGAGGAAAGGTATAAGGTAAGTTGGTACTTCCAGACAATCGGACGCATCCTCACGAATGTCTTGTGTCGGCCAGGCTCTTTTCGATACTTTGCAGGACCTTTTATCTCTTCTATCACAACTTAATCATGTCCTCACACAGCTTGAGCGGCCATGGCGTAAAGCGTTGCTGGATAGGACTCGCTTATCCGATCCCGCTTTCCTCGGCGACGTGATGGTAGTCTTGAGCATGTGTTCCACAGCGTTGAGAGCGGGAACACCTCTACCTCAAATCACCCCGAGCCCTCTAGTCGCAAGATTCGTGAGAGCTATCCAGCAAGACAAGTGCAAATCATAGTGCTCACAAGTTAACAGGGAATGGGCAAGACCAAAGGACTGGATTTACCCCACGATTCGAGTGATCAATCTGGCGAGCTTCCTACCCTGGTGACAGTAGATGGTGAGTGGCTTGTGGATCTTATGTCGACAAAAGCATTTGAGCTGAATGGCAATGGCGCGACAGTACTTGAATCCGATAATTACATGCGTTACGCTCTTGGTATAACTACTACCTTCTCTCTTATCTCTCGACTTGACAGAATAGTTGTCATCTGCAAAACGTAGGATGTTCCTCTCCATGCTGTCACTTAACCATTCCGAAGGCTGACCTCGAGGCTGTATATCAGATTATTGGGTGAAAATTATCATATTGCTGGTTTACATTTGGAACAAACAACTAGGGCATAGCGCATCTTTTGAAAGGGCCATTTTGTTTAACATCGTGCGCTGTACATTAGCATCCATCTATATTGCGAGTTCGGCATTTGGAACAACAGGTTTTGGGAGTAAAAGCATGTATGGATAGTTAGATTAAGTATTGATGCCATAAAATTCAATAGCAGGCCGGCCGTCTGCCCTCACCACCTGCCATTGGGAATCCCATGTTTTGATTTTTAGGTTCTGGCTTGGCTCAAGTCGTTTAATCTGATACCTGAGAAAGGGGCCTTATGAATGAGTTCATGTTTGAACTGTTGGTTGCAGGACAAATAATGGCTGCCCAAATTTATTCCGAAGTACTCACTTATGATCTGCAGCAATTATCGGCAATGTCGAGAAAGAAAATTGCGCGGTGTCTTTAACCAGTCGAATCCTGACTAGATGCCAAAATTCATCGATTCATCTCACTTGAGTATGTGTACAATTTCACGATTTATCTTTGTAATTCACCCTATTGGAGGATAACTAGAGATTTATTAAATATATGTACGATTCATGAACAGCGTGGAAATTATACTGATGCTTATTAGTAAACGAAGTATCTCTTGGTCAGTGGGAGTTTGTCTGCCGGTGGGACGTCGCAAAGGACGCCGTCAGCGTGAACGTCGTAGGTCTCCGGATCGACTAAATGGAGCTTGCGTAAGTAATTCGCTCCACACTGTGGCTACTGTCACTCACCAGTCATCTTCGGCATACTGTCATTCCACTTCATATCCTTCTTTCCAATTGCACGACAGTTCTTGACAGCCTCCGCCCTCTTCTTGATGTTGAATCTCTTCACGAGATCTAACAATTCATCAGCCATATTCATTTGTAGATAACAGGGAAAAAAAAGACCCACCCTTGTCAAGAGATGCCTGGCTGACCCAAACAATTGAATTGAGTGCAGCGGCCTCAGGCTGAGAGCCCCACATGGGCCTGCCAATGACGGGCTGCACAGTGGGGATCGAAGCGTTCGCATCGCCCATTGCAGCCCAAGCAATGACACCACCCTTGAGGATCATCTCCGGTCTAGCACCAAAGGACTCTGCCGTCCAGAAGACCAGATCTGCCAGACAGCCCACGGCAACTTGACCGATGAGGTGCGACATACCGTGGGTAATGGCGGGGTTAATAGTGTACTTGGCAACATACCGTTTCACCCTATTGTTGTCTCTCGTGGGTTCATCGCCCTCAAGAGGACCACGGAATTGCTTCATCTTCGCAGCCGTACGCCATGTACGAGTGATGACTTCACCGATACGACCCATAGCTTGACAGTCAGATGAGATCATGGAAATCGCGCCTGTGTCCTGTAAAACGTCTTCGGCTGCAACGGTTTCAGAACGGATACGAGAGTCGGCAAAGGCAATGTCCTCCGGGATAGACTTATCGAGGTGGTGACAAACCATAAGCATCTAATGTGTCATTAGCACTGCATTGAAACATTGCTCGAAGGGAAAGGACCCACGTCAAGATGCTCATCAAGAGTGTTAACAGCATAAGGCCTAGTTGGGTTGGTGGAACTAGGCAAGACGTTTTCATATTCACAGACAACGATGATGTCTGGAGCATGTCCGCCACCAGCTCCTTCAGTGTGGTAACTGTGAATAGTCCTCCCTTTGATGGCGGCCAAGGTACTCTCGACGTATCCACTTTCGTTGAGAGTATCACTGTGAAGGTTGACCTACGATTCGAGTAGCTATTGTCAGTATGCAACGATATAGCCATGCAGATAGGCAACTCACCTGTACGTCGTACTCATCGGCAATACTCAGAGCCCTGTCAATAACTTCGGGCGTCGCGCCCCAATCTTCATGCACCTTCAATCCACAAGCTCCAGCCTCGATAACGTCCCTCAAAGCATTAGTGCCAGAATCGTTGCCCTTTCCGGTGAAACCAAAGTTGAGAGGAACAGTGTCGGTTGCTTTGATCATGTTTTGCATGTAGAAGGACGAAGACGTGCATGTAGTGGCGTTGGAGCCGTCTGCAGGACCTGTACCACCTCCGACAACAGTGGTGATACCGGATGCCAAGGCCTTGACAATTAGATCAGTTGTTGATCGCCATCCTACTAGAGAAACTTACCTCCGTCATGAGTTGAGGGCAAATGTAATGAACGTGGACGTCGAGAGCTCCCGCAGTGATGATCAACTTTTCGCCAGCGATAACTTCAGTGCTTGACCCCACAATCATTCCATCTGTGACTCCATCCATCATATCGGGGTTACCAGCTTTACCAATACCAACAATAATGCCATTTTTTACACCAATATCGGCCTAAGAGACGTTAGCGACACTGAGCAGACAGCTGGGCCTATTGCAATCACCTTGTAGATGCCATTCCAGTCAACGATAAGAGC
Source organism: Cryptococcus deneoformans B-3501A (assembly GCF_000149385.1). NCBI lineage: Eukaryota > Fungi > Basidiomycota > Tremellomycetes > Tremellales > Cryptococcaceae > Cryptococcus > Cryptococcus deneoformans. Next base: position 602,087 of record NC_009188.1, read on the forward strand.
ATTGGTAATAACGAGGTCAAGAACCTCATGTTCATGCCTACCAGATGCTTGACCTCCGCCATCTCGAAGGACCTTGCCTATACCGGATGTCAACTCAAAAATCCAAAGACAGACTACTAATCACTCACCTCCGCCGAATTTGCATTCCTCGCCGTAGACAGTGTAATCTTTTTCGACCTCGATCCACAGATCCATGTCAGCGAGCTTGATCTTGTCGCCAGTTGTTGGTCCGAACATGGAAGCGTACTATGATACAAGTTAATGAACGTCCGACTATTTCAAGTAAATCACATGAGACATACCACTTCTCTGTTCATCTCAGTTGTTGGCCCCTCTTCTACCTTTTCTTGATCCTTATGACCAAATCCACCTTTTTCAACCATCTCCTTGACTTTAGTCTCCCTTAAATTCTCGTCGAAAGATCCGCTTGCCAATCCACTTCCACCGTGGAAGATCTTCTTTCCGCCGAATTCCACCATTGTTACAGTCTTCTTCTCTCCTGGCTCAAACCTGACCGCCGTACCGGCGGGGATGTCCAAATGGTAGCCATAGGACAAGAGCCTGTCGAAAATGAGGGCCGGGTTGGTTTCGAGGAAATGGTAGTGGGAGCCAACTTGAATAGGCCTGTCTCCAGCATTCTTGACTTCAAGCTTGAAGCGTCGTCGGGAAGCATTGATCTTAATTGGCTCCTTACGACAAATAAGGGCTCCTAAGAGGGTATCGGCTGGCTCGGGCGCAGCAGGGAAGACGTCTGCCGACGGGATTGGCAGGAAAGAACCGTAAAAGGCGTTGTTCACTGTTCCCATAATAGTCAGCATTTGGTGATGTACTTTGCATGCTTCAGACTCACAATCGCCATCATCTGAGGAGATAGGATCATCAACTGTGACCAAAAATACACCGTCGGGGAAGGTGCCTTCCACCTGAATAGTGTGAATTGATTCTGGAACGCCCTTCCTGACATGTCGCCTGCCTAGCATTTTCTTGCCCAAATCCATGAGCTCTGCAACAGAATGACGTCCATCTCGAATGAATTCTTGCAACTGAGAGGAGATGAGAGCAATGGTCTCAGCACGGTTAAGAATAAGGCCTCGGGCAAGGCGACGTTGAGCAAGGGTGCCCAAGGTGGTGACAATGAGTTTGTCCTGAGTGGTGGTCAGTCAGCTTGTAAGGTGGAGCGTGGTGGGAGTGGAGGACTTGCCGTTTCTCTTGGGAGGAGATGCATGTTCTTGGAGAGTGAAGAGGAAGTAAGGCAAAAGAGAAAAGAAAAAAGAAATAGGAGCGAGGAATCAAAAGCGAGATGGGAAGGGGAGCTGCGTGCCTTTGTGGGGCTTATGATGCACGGAACGAGCCAATCCCGCCAATCCAATCAGCGAGCTATCAGCCAGGCACCCGTTATCCTCGCGTCTCTTATCAGCAGACACTCACCTACCCGTACCTTATTTAGTTTCCCATTCAGTTCCATCCGTAGTAACGTCCTCCCAATCCAAGTGACGGTGTGTCTCATGGCCTTCAGATAATAAAATAGCCATAATTTAAAGGTCAAAACCCCTCGACTGCTCCTCGAACTCCGACACCTTCTTGCGCCTATGTGTTCCTTACGTAACATGCACTCCTTCGCTTTTCAGCATTTCAGGACAGACGGCGGAGTTTTACGTACGTTCTTCTCGCACTTCGTTTTGTCCTCGCCTTCTTCCATTTGGTTCGCTCATCTTTCTGCCGTCTGTCTAGACAAGCCGGTTGTTACATACCTATCTATAACCCAGGCTGAAGATGAATGGGACAGATCATTAACGTTTCAGGTTGACATATATCTCAGCAGATTAGTTGCTCAGGAACTCTTCTCAACGTCACTTATTATTATTAGTAGTGTTGTTGTTGGCCTATCCATTTTATTGTTGCTTCACTATTAACATGATAATTGGAATCACACTTGAGCAACAGTGAGATTGGGTCTTATCATGGATACAATGGCCTTTTTTGATACATTGCCATATTGGACAAAATGACTCTTGGATAGGTTTTGCACGGGATATCATCCGGATATACACATATTCTACAAAATAACATGGGCCTCTGCAGCAGCTCTCTATACATAAGTCATCCCATCCAGAGTCTCCTAAACCACTCTCTACTTCCCCGTTTCATTCAAGATGGTCTTGTTGAAATCTTCAAGAGGGACGAGGTCCTTTTCTGACAGCAAAGCAAACTAACTGATTGTTAGTACTGCCCATGTGGCAATCCATCAAAAGACAAACCTCATCCACAAAAAGAAGGAAATGGCGGTAGTTGGTGTTCAAGTGAGCTAAACAAAACTTTTAGCACAGAGGATGTTCATTTTGTTACGCCTTGACTCACCCTCAATACCTAACGCACAGATTTGGTCAAAATGGGCATGGTAGATATGGGCATATACTCTGAATAACCGTCTCAAAATCGTTTTGGCGGTCGTCATGAATGTAGGCGGGAAGCGCTTGCCAATAGTCTGAGGGAAGTGCTTTTCGTCATCGAGGATAGACTGAGTCCATGACATGAGAGCTTCAACGTAAGCTGGGGCCGAAAGCTGGGTAGGTTTTTTGCTACATTGGTCCAAGCGTTAGCCAACAGCCCTTGTATGAAACATCCGGAAAACTCTCACTAATTGGTTCCATCTTCCCAAAAGTACTCATATTTTGGCCCGGCGTTCATTACGGGGCACTACCAATCAGTTTGTCAGCACTGCCCAGATGCAATGATTTATGAAAAGCCCAACAAACCTCTGTTGGAGTACAGAACTCGGATACCGTACCGTATAGCATGTTGACGTGGTTGAAGAAGTCAACGACTGTAGGCAACAAAACATCAGTCTTACAAGAACAAGCTTATCTTGATGATATCAACATTTAGACGTACCGTGTACAGCGATCCATTCTTGCAGGTCTTCACCTTCTGGGAGTTTGACTGCTGTTCTCAAATTACCAGAACCCTATTACAGCCACGTAAGTAGCGCTCTAACCAAAGCTGCATCACAATGTTGCGCTGGAGTGATTTACAAGTGTCTGTTGTGCATACTGCTTGAGCTGCCACTGCTTCGTGCCCTCCGGGACCTTCTTGGGCTTGAAGGCTTTATCAGGAAGTCAGCTATCTGAGTTTTTTTATATAGAGATATGCCTTTAAATGCGGCCAGAGAAAATGCTGGGTCGATCAAGAAATGAACATACTGCGAGACTGGCCGCTCTTGCTGTGTTAGACATTGTTCAAGATGTCAGCGTCTAGTCATGCCTACCTCTGTCTGGTAGGAACCCACATGTTGAACAGGGTGGACATAGCTTGTAAATAAAGTCAATTTATGAGCGAAATCTTGATTTGAAGGTGTTGCGGAAGTGTTGATTGATCCTTTTGCCTTTGTGTTTGTCTCGCTGCTGCAAAAGAAGCGGAACCAAGCCTGAAAATGCTCAGACGCGTCGAACGCGCAACCTTGACCCCTTTACGTAAAACACTTGCCTCCACTTCTTCCCATCATCTTTAATTATGAGTAAGTTGAGAATGATGGCGGATGCGGTCTACATTGAGGGGGACTTGTTGTAGAAAGAACGTATAGACATAGATTAAATAGGGCCCTAGATGGGGATGGTTTGACATGCATCGTGGATAGTTTGTATTACGGAAAGGAAATGGCTACCTTGCTTAATAGGCAATTGTTACAAAATTGCCGACGAGCGAATGCTCGGAGTTACAACCGAGCCCTCGGTGATTTCCCTACGAGTTTATACGTAATAGCCTACTGTTATGATGATGGCTCTTGGCCTGCTCCACCGTTGATTGTGCCGAACGGATTAACGATTACATGAATGTCCGGCGGTATCACCTCTATCCGTAATCCACCGCAGCCGTAAGCATCATACTTTTGGTCTTAGAAAAAGGTTTATAACGAAGCCCTCAGAACATCCCTCATCACTCGATAAGCAACGATCGATCAGTAGAACAACAATACTCACATCATTTAAGATGCCTGGCCTCTTCTCGCTCCCGCCTCCTAGTGTCACCCTGGCTTTGGGCGGACTCACCACTTCCTATGTTTTCTTCAGCAGTGTGACAGACATGAACTGGGGTATTGTCCCACTACTTAACGGCCGCTTTGGTGCTGTCGATATTGACGAAAAGAAGAGGATCAAGATGTGGTCCATCTATTTTAAGAGAGCTGCTGTAGGTCATGCATCCGCCCATCCTGTCACAATCCGAAGGAGTCGCTGATCGTAGTTGGTCCCAGACTGGTCTCGTTGGTGGCTCAGTTCTCTCTGCTCTTTTGAACTTCACTACGGCTTACATTCATCCATCGCCTCTCACCCGCCGTATTACTTTCATTTCCGCAGTAACTTCACTCCTTATCCTACCCATTACTTTCGCCTCGGGTATTCTGCCCATCAATAGCCGACTCTTTGAGATAGCGAAGGGGGCAGAAACCACGAAGGACGACGAAGTGAAGAGCCTTGTGGAAGCGTGGGGGAAGAAGCATCTTTTGAGAATGCCTGCCTACACTGGTGCATGGGTATTGAGCTTCTTCGCACTCGTTTACGACGGCAGGATTTAAGTAAGGATGTAGTTCGTTAATTTGTACCAGATCTGTCTGTATGACTGTATATTATTGTAACTATATAATAACAACTTCATCCAAACGACAAGTCTATTATGTATTGTTGACTTTTGCAGTGCGGGTAGAACTGGTGTTCCCCAACCTCTAAACTATAAACTATTCGTGCTGCTTTTAAAGAAACTAGCCAGCCAGTTGGCCTCTCTCTCCATCTCCTCCATACTCCTAGGCTTTCTATCTTCATCCTTCGGGACCTCCCATTTCCCCACCTGCGCCTCGGTTTGACCATCATCATCCCTGCCATTCGCAACTGGTACATCTGAATTTTTCAAATCGCCATGGAGCTGCTTCTCAGACTGCTCTAGAAGTGGGTATATTCGATCGTTCTTTCCGTCATAATCTGTAGGATGACGGGGGATTAGGTGTATGTGCACATGCGGCACCGACTGTCCAGCAGCGACGCCGTCCTGAGAAATACATGATCGAGATGAGTACCATGAACCCTGTTTCCTTTGCTATTACCAACCTGCAGAGAAACTGTCATAGCCCGTGCTTTGTAGACATCTTCAAGAACCTTGCCAATATGCTGGACCGAAAGAAAAAGATCTGATACTTCATTGGCTTCCAGATCAGCGAGCCTTGGGACAACACGTTTGGGCACGATTAGTACATCTGCTCACAGCGTTAGCGTTAACGGAGACTTCTACGCTCTCTAGCGATATAGATCCACTTGCGGCCTGGTAAAAGAGGTTTGAGGTTGACAATCCCAACGGAAAGGGAAGAGCGGTAGAAGACTGTCGATGGGGAATTCCCTCGCTGTTAGTACAATGCATATTGTATGAGGTTAGGGAAGCGAACCTTGGCGGGTTACGTCAAAAGCAGCAAACAGTTGCTTTTGGGACATCTTCTAGGTCCTACTGCAATCTAAGATGGGAGAAGAGACAGAGGATACAAACCAGTTATTTGGAAGTGGTGATTATACACAAAAATGAAATGCGAAATGCTCCAGAGTCGGTATATTATTGAACATTGAGTAGTACCCATGCATTCACTGCATGCGATTTGCGAGTCTTTCGATGATCTGCCCGCGCGAATCTTTCGTCGTGTTGTGCGGTTACATTCATCATCTACGTATAACATCTCTACATCGCATCGTTGCTTTTGCCAAGGCTTCTTCAACAATGCGCATACCCGGAATCTTGCCATTCTTGTGAGCCTAATATTTCCAGATCCGTCAAATCCGTCAGATCCTTTGCTCACAGCTGCTCTTCATTCAGGCCGCTTCTCCCCTTTATCTATGCGGCAACCATCTCTGGCAACATTGCTTTCAATGGTTTGCTAACGTGTATGTTAATCGAGTACAGATACTACCATGTATTCGCTAATTTTATGTATTGTGCAAATTGTAGTGGACTCTCTGCCTCCTACAAGCCAAATCTCATTGGATCATGGGTTGACAAAAGTGTGGGTCAAGCAGGATGGATCATTCACATTGTACGTTTTTTTCAGCGTCCTTGGGTGCTCACGACTCACGATTCTTCTAGCCATAATGTACCTGAGGGTACCCATCAGCTTGAACCTCTCATCCCAGGCTACATATTCCACCCCGCAAGTCATTTGTATCACTCATCTTATCGTCCTTGAACTAATAATAGTGTAGTTACTGGTTACTGTGAAACCAACCGTCTCTTCCGAATCCGATCCTGCCAAAGCCTCGTCCGAGGACCAAATGCACGTGCAGATCCTGAATCCTGCTCGTCAGCCCCTCCCGATATCTTCAGTATCACTCCCTTACCCTTTGGTGCTTGAACCCATCGCGAAGGAAAATTACTTCATCCCCAAGAATGGGATGAATATGCTAGGGCTGTTGAAGAGCCCGATGGTTCTAATGATGCTGTTCAGTGGGATAATGATGTGGGGAATGCCTAAATTACTCGTAAGCTGATCAACAGCATGAAATATAGGACAACGCTAAAGTATGGAGGACCTTTTAGTCAAATATGGATGATCCAGAGTTCTCAAAGGAGATGGCAGAGACCAGACAGAAGATGCAGGGGCTTCAGAATGGAGATTGGACCGGAGCGTAAGTAGAAATCGGTATACCTCGTTGTCAGGTCATTGCTGATAAAAATGCGATATAGGTTGTCCAACATGCTTGCAGGTACAGCGGAGGACAAGTCTGCTCCAGTGCAGTCCGGTGGTGGGTCTGCCAAGGCAGGAGGTAAGAAGCGCAGGAAGTAGAGATTACTTCAGAGCATAGAATGGCGATAGTAATTTGTATGCAAGTATATATACTGCATAGGAACCAGAGAACTAGCTAATAGTACAAACAAACTGACAATCACCATGGCTGAGCTACGAAACCAAAACCTTCCCCTGCACCGGCCCACCATACAGAGACGACACCGTCACTACTCTCTTCCCCTTGTTCGCTATGTATACTGACTATCCTCGAGCTGACATCGCCCCACTCCTCACTTCCTGAATAGACAGAATCAACATCTGTGTCCGCTTCTGATGGAGGAATGGACCACCCTTCCGACGAGTCATCCATATCAGAAAGAAGCGATGACAGGGAAAGCGTCGATTGGGTGGAAGGGGTGCTGTTGAGAGAAGAAACCTCGCTAGGTGGCGGAGGTGTAACAAGAGGATCGACTGAATTGACGAGAGACATGTCGAGTGTCGGGTAAACAAGTGATTCTTGATCATGCTCATTCTTCTCTTCGCCTCCGTCCCATCTCTCCATCATTTCTCTTCTCTCACCTTGTGTCAACTCCATGGCCCTATCCTCCTGATCCCACAACGCCCACCACTCGCCTTCTTCGTTCTCTCTCAAGCTCCCCCCCAACAACGCCTTCACGTTCTCTGATGACCTTTGTTCAAAGATCAACCTCAAGATATCTGGGCGACCTTCGGGATCCCTCACAACTTCTGCCAGAACATTAGGACCACCAGGATGAAACTCCATCACACCCAATCCATCAAGCTTTGTCAACAGAGGAATGACTCTGGTTGAGGAGTGTAAAGAGAAGGCGGAGTGAATTGGCAAGAGGCCCGCAGTAAGACGTGCAAGGATGTGGACTCCGATAGACGTCTCGGGATACGTCAATGAAGAAGTCGGGTGAAGCAAGGCTTCAAGAGAAGGAGAAAGAGGGATAGCGAGGGTGGCAGTCTTGCCGGGTGTCACAAGCTGTTCAGGAAGAGGGGGAAGGTCGACCTTGTCCTCGTCAAGCTGGGAAGCGGCGACACGAGGGAAATAATGGTGCAAGTCGGAGATGAAAGAAGAGTCGATAGACTTGCAGACCTTTCGCCTAGTGCGTCTCGCCTTGCGTGCGTATGGGGAGTATCGGCTAGCACGAGGAAGAGACTTCTTTCCTGAGCAATCGTCGTCGACAAGGTTTGCAAAGGCGCGAAGGACGATAGGGATATTGCCGGGAATCCCGCCAGCTGCTGGAGCAGACGCAAACCCACGAGCGGATCCAAGCCCAACGTTGGAGGGGATAGATCGACCGCGGCCCCATTGAGGGCGTTTGGATGCCTGCAATGCCCGACCGACGGCGCCTAGATGTCTTTGGGAAGTTTTTGAGGAGGAACTCCCCGCAGACGAGGTGGCAAATCTTACGCCTGCCCTAATAGTCGTAGACTGGTGAAGCTGATGAGCTGGGGTGGAAAGACTAGGAAATGTCTGGTGTGCAAGGTGATGAACAGCGTTTCGTGCGCGACCGAGGGTGTTGATAGTACGTTTTGGTGCTGTACGGGACATAACAGTAGCAGGCTGTTGAATGTATTTTGCTACACCACGTATCTGCCGTATGAAGGTGGTGAGCGAAGTGGAAGTGAAGAGGGGCGGCATGGTGGATAGCCCCTCTTGAGAGTGGTGTTATACTGTGAGCGAGGATTTGCAGATGAAGCTCAGCTCGCCAGAGAACTGATTGGTGAACGAAGATGTCGAGCACCGAGTGATTTCTGAACGAAGTTATAGGAGGTGACTGCCCGCGGCCGAGTGGCGAATCACCATCACTGCCGGCCATCGACGCGAATCTCTGCGGCACTTCGGCAATCGGCAATTCCCATCACTTCCCAATCACCGGAGAGCGCCGCTTCCAAGTTCGGCTGAAAGAGATCCCGTCGGGCCGGTGAAGGATCCGCCCATACCTTCCTACGCTCGCTATCCCCTCAACATAAACTAGCATGAAGGGACTATTGCCCCGCCGAATGCATATTTGAACAAGACTTATGTTTAGGACGTTATCCCTTTCCGCCTTTTCACCAAGAATCTTCACCAGAGCCATGAGCCCCGCCCCGCTACCAATGCCTCAGCTTCCTAGAACAGACGAAGGGAAGAGGATATGTCAGATCGTTAAAGTCAAACCAGAGAGGTTGGATGAGTATAAGAAGGTGAGGGTTTTGATTTGAATTCTGATGGTATCCTCGCTCACGAGAGCAGGTTCATGCTGAAGTTTGGCCAGAGGTCCTCGGAGCATTGAGGAAAGCCCACGTTGTCGGTAGGTCTTTTCTAGTCGGAATCTGAATGATTTTAAAAGCTAACCAGAAACACAGACTATTCCATTCATTACTTTGCCCCCCACAATCTTCTTATAGCCCATATGCGTTACATTGGCAGCGACTTCCAGAAAGATATGGATGGCATCAAGGAAAATGAAGCGACGAGAAAATGGTGGCAGGTGAGTCTCACCCTCCTAATCGTTATTTAGCCGCACCAGCTGACTGTTGAGCAATCTCCATGGCAGCTGACTGATGGAATGCAAGAAAGCTTTGTTCCGGGAGCAACAGGGTCGGAGAGCGGGCCTGGATGGTGGGTGGACGCAGAGGAAGTCTTTAGATTGGAGGGTTGAGAAAGAAAATGACAGTACATTGAGTGATGCGATACATGTTTAACGGATGTACGCGAAGATAAATGTATTTAAAAGGAGGCTTTATTCAGTCTCTCTGTACTGCAAATATGGGGGTTGTCAATGTATGATAGAAGATTGGTGAGATCGTACTCAGTCGGATATACGTACACTGTACGAGGGATGATACGAATCGTTCCCACGGTGTCGGGGGATTATTTAATTTACGCGCGCCTTCTGGTGTCTCCCATGCACCTGTTGTGTTGACGGAATTAATCCATCGTCTGAAAAACCTCCCTACTTTCTACTACATAGAAGTGGAGCGTCTCTCGAGCCTTATCCCCGCCTGCCGCTACACACTTCGGTCAGTCTTCAATGCCTCGCTTCGGGCAATCCCACTTGGCTAATACTCTCTGACATGCAGGGTTTTGCTCGCGTCCATACTCCCGGTCCTTCCGCACCAGGTCTTTCAGCCAGCCACAGATACCTCCTAAATTCTGTGAGGCGTATTCAATGTGTCCTTACCATTCTATCTGACTTATCCGATGCTCGTGTAGTGGCTTAGCCATTGTGGACTTATTCCATTATGCGCTTCTCATCCCGGGATGAAGAGCCTGAAGACGGCGAGGTTGTAGAAGATGACGCTGTCTGGAAAAACCCTTTGGCGACGACTAAATATTTGAAGGGTGCACCTTCTGTCTCGTCCTCTCAGAAAACATCCAGTTATAAGAAATCCAGGCCATCGTTTATTCCTTCGCTCGATCCGGCAGATGATGATGGACATCGCCCCCGACGTCCTCCACCTCCATCACTTTCTTCTCCTCCTTACCAGCAGTCACGGCATCGTTCCTCGTCCCACAACAGAAAAACCATCTCGTACGAAGATGAAGAACGAGGCTCGGGGATGCAGCATGCCTTGCCGAAGAACCCCCAAACAAGACTGTATCCTCATTCAACAGAGATGCGAGAACCAGAGCAGCGAAGAGAAGACAAATATGCAAAGGAGCCACGGTCTCCTCATCGCCGTGAAGGTTACTATTCTTCCAGAAGAGGGGACGGACGGGATTATCCTCCCCAGCTTGACCGTGAGCGTTATGGACCAGCGAGGCGACTTGAATCAGGAGGTGACGGTGGATACGGAGACCGAAGCCGAGACAGAAATATGGATAGAGGCGGATATAGAGATAAGGATGACCGTCGTTCATATGGTCGGCCTTCAGATTCTTCAGCTTGGGGAAGACCTCCACGTGAAGAGTATAGGGACCGGAGGCCGGAAGAATTTGCTCGCCATCCTACTGGAGAAAGGTACCGAGAAGATTCGCGCGAAAGATTCCCAGTAGATAGGGACACTGGTCAACGCCGATCATGTTCGCCTGTTCGCATACGTTCACCTGAAAGATCTAGCGACCGGCCCTTGACGCCTGTACCAGATAACGGTCGAACCTCATCACCAGACCATGGCGCTAAGAACATCGCATCCTCACGAGGTCATCGTTCAAGTCCCAGCCATTCATCTAATCATGAAGATCACAATGGCGAAAAAGGAAACGGTCCCATAAAGCTCAACCGTAACAGACATCGCCCTTCCTTACCTTTAAAGCATATTTCTACACAACCACCCCGATCTCCTTCTGCTCCTCCACCACCTCCGCCCCCTGATCCGTCAACTGTTCCACCTTCTCCCACTGAACCGCCACCTCCAATGCCAGGGAACCTTTCCCTGGAACAAACAGTCCCCCATGCGCCAAACCCTCGTGCTCAGATGGCGACTCGGCCTCCATCACCAAAACGGGAAGAAGGAGAGATAAGGCAGGAGACAGAATCCGTAGTCTTCAAATTCAAGTTATGGACTGCAGAGGAGGAGTTGAAGGCATTGGGCAAGAATTTTGGAGGATCGTCGACTTTGATGAGGTACAATATGGGAACTAAGCTTGGTGAAGGGACCTTTGGGTGAGTTAGCGCCCTTGTAACAGAAAAGTTGTATCGCTGATGATGGGATAGAGTTGTAACGAAGGCCGTTGAGAATGATACAAAGAGAGCAGTTGCGCTGAAAAAAATCACACAACATAATTTCCGTGATGGGGTCAGTTTTACTGTTAATGTTGTTATGCAGGACGATGAGTTGGCTAACACGATTATTAGGCTCATATTACTACGCTGCGTGAAATCAAGATTTTGAAGAGCCTCCAACATCCAAACGTTGTTCCGCTTTTAAATATGGTCATATCGCGACGTGCGTCCCATCCACAAGCCTGATTCAGATCGATCGTGAAGCTCACCAGACCAGCAGATGACAACCATTCTGAAAATACCTTTATTAAAAACGAGGTTTTCATGGTCTTCCCATATATGGATCACGATTTGTGCGGTTTGCTCAGCAACAACGACTTCAAGGTGAACCATTCAGGAGCAAAGTGTATCATGAAACAGCTTCTCGATGGGATGGCATATATCCATTCCAACAACATTATCCATCGAGATATCAAAACGGCCAATATCCTCGTTGATAAGCACGGTCAAATTATGATTGCCGACTTTGGTCTGGCGCGTCCATGGACGGACAACAAGAAGATGCCACCTCATCTGGCGACCGAATACACTAACATGGTAGTCACGCGATGGTACCGTGCGCCCGAACTTCTTTTGGGATGGTGCAACTACGGTCCAGCGGTGGACATTTGGTCAATCGGCTGTGTGTTGGGAGAAATGTACCTGCGTAGACCGATTTTACCAGGTGGCGGGGATAGAGAACAGTTGAGCATGATCTTTGCCAAATGTGGCCCGTTGAATGAAGAGACCTGGTCGGGGTGGCAAGATTTACCTGGTTTCCCAGAAGCGCATGGTTTCGCGTGGGATAAGACACCGCGGGATACGAGTATTCTGGAGGAGAGCAAATCGTGGCAGTGAGTGATTTCATGATAAAAAGACTGCCATGATTTCCAGATGCTGATTTCTCTCAGTATGGACCGTGGTGGAGCGGATTTGTTGGTCAAGCTATTATCCCTCGATCCGAGCAAGCGACCAACGGCGAGCGAGGCTCTTGATCACCCTTGGTTCTGGGTCTCGCCCAAGCCGGCAGAAACGTGAGTCCTAGTCACATGACGCTTAAGTATTTATGTGAGAACGAAAATTCTGATATGATGTGCAGCATCAACCTTGACTTTGCAGCTTCACATGAAATGTCAGCTTGGCATAAGCAACCCGCCGCTGCTCCAGTTCAACCGCCGCCGCAGAAGGCGTATCAAACTCAACAAGCGTATCAATCTCAGCAAACGCATCACGCTCAACAAATCTACCAGCCTCAACAGCCATATGTTGCTTATCAGTCTGGCTATGGCAACCAGCAGCGCGGTCACGGCGGTTACCAACAACAAACCGCAAACGCAACCAGGCACAATCTTGCAATGAATCCTTACGCATCTTCGCAAGTAGGGAATGCGCAAGGATACAATCAGCAACCGTACATGCAAGCGCAAGGGGTATCTAACATGCCGCCTGGTGCAGATGCTTATGGTGGGATAAACCCATATGGTGCGCCCGTTGCATACAATACAGCGTCTCTCCCTCCTCCCAATATGGCATACAACGGGCAATCATCATTCAACGGAGGAGGCGGTTTAACAGGCGGCGGGGGTCAACAGTATTCTCTTCCACATCAACCATATCTTCCATCAGGCCCTCCACCAATGATGCACGGTAATGTCAATCGCCCTTCTCGACCGCCGCCTCCCACCAGCAGTGAAGGGCGGCCTCTAGCAGCAGCGCCTTTCCCGTTGGCAGGAGGAGGAGGAGGAGGAATGAAAACTTTTGCGCCGCCGCCACCTTTCAGCTTGGCAGGTGGAGGTGGGGGTGGTAGAGGAGGGATGCCACCCACGATGAAGAGGCCTCCTTCGGATAGTCGAAGGGATTTTGGCGGGGACCATAAAAGGCAGAGAACAGAGGCGCCATTACCTTATGATTGATGGGATCGCCGAGTAGGATCGCAGAGTTGAAATCATCTAGCATAATAAAGTCAAAGCATTATTGTTGCATTTTTTGTGTGTTGTTTGGATACGTATCATATAGCACGACGTTATTGTCCGTTGGCAAGCATTTTGGATGATGAAATGCAGCTTGTATATGAACTTTTTGTTCCCAGATCCGAGATTCCCCACCAGATAAATATACGTATATGCATAGCAATCGGGGAATAATTAAGACGTGTGGAATAATAAAGACGTGTAGATATAGAGGGGCAACCGCCGAAAGCTGTTCGAGGCCCTGATCGATGCGAGTTAGGTTCTGATCGATGCAGCGCTTCCATGATGCTTCCCGCGCCTGCTGCCGTAGTTGTGTTGCGTTCCAGAACACTGGAAAAATTTTGGAGTGCGGTTCTGTGGTGCATGATGTACTGGGAAAGGGAAAGAATGGGACGGCGCACACTATATGTAGTTGTAGTCGTTCGCAGGAAAGTGTGGAAAGTTAAAGTCGTAGCCCTATAGTAATAGTGGGGCGATGCCAAGCCAGAGGAAGAAAAGCGGGAATGCCTCAGTCCAGGCAGAGGATAAAAAGCAAACAAACAAACTGGGGATCTGTTTTGTATGTTACATTTCAATTCGCTCTCCTTCTTCACAAAATCGTAATTCTATACAACAGACAACATACACGTCTCTCTATACGTCTAATCGCCCTTGAACTAACCAGCGCCTGCGGAATTTGAAACAGCCATGGCAGAAAGTGAGTCTTTGTTGTGGACGAATCATGTTGCGTGTTTGGTATGCCTAGGTCAGGGAAGGTCGCTATAGCTGCCTGATATATGACATACCATATAAAATCTCCCGCTCCTATATCCGAAGCGAGCCAGTTTCAGAATGTCGGCCAGCGCGGGCACAGGGAAAAGCCTGCAGAAAGGAAAAGGGAGCCAAAGCAGGCAACGCCGAATCGTGCACTGCAAAACAACGTAAACAACATCCAAATCCTTATCACATCCTCGTTTCATTTCTCTTCCCACTTTTTCACTTTTCCTTTTCCCGTGCACCGCTGACAATGGCCGATCTCTCCCCCTCCTCCTCAAATTCACGTGCCACCACCTCAGCTATAGCCTCCTCTAGCGCCCCTACAACATCTGCTACGCCTACCACCTCGCCGCAGGTCTCCACAGATGTAGAGTCCAGCGCTGCCGTGACCGCATCAGATACCTCGATTGTACCTCAAAGCAGCTCCGTCACCACCACTTCTGAGTCTACCACATCTGCCACATCTACCACCGAATCGAGCACTACTCTTTCATCTACAGAATCCTCAACAGATCCCATCACATCCTCGACTTCAACTTCCGCCTCTCAGCAGCCATCAGTCGAACCTTCAAGTACATCTTCCAGTCAATCGGTCGAGCCTAGTTCCATACCAATCAGTTCCTCATCATCAATCGAGCCTTCCACAAGTACCGAACCTATCACAAGCACTGTAACAAGCACATCGTCTTCTTCCTCCGAGGATCCGACTTCAAGTACCTCTTCGTCTAGCGATGCCACATCTGCTAGTGAAAGGCATTCTACCAGTGTTGTGTAAGTGAAGACGTCCACATTTGTCAGTCTTCATGCTCATTTTATGGTACAGCGTTGTCACCGTGACAGATTCTAACGGGTCAATGCGTGTAACTGCGTCGTCGATCGCGACGGGCGCAGCAACAGACACTGAGAATTCAGGTAGTGGTACCAGTGAGTGGAGTCTTTGCTGATTGAGACTCCAGATCTAACGTGCTGCAGACATCGGTGCCATCGTCGGTGGTGTAATCGGTGGTGTTGCTGGTCTCGCTATCATTCTTGCTTTGCTGTGGTTCTTCTGTATCAGGCGCAGAAGAAACAACGAACAGGCATTCGACGAAAAGACTGTGAGTAGGCTTTACCACATTTTCTCGACATTTCTGACTTGTTTGCAGTTTGACCCTTCACGAGCGGCTCGCCATTCTGTCAACGATCCCATGGACCTCTTGTCTCCATCCGTCCCCGCGGTTGGCGGCGCTGCTTTTTCGGGTAACTCAACTCCTCGTGTCGATCCTTTCCCCTTCCAAAATGCTTCATCTCCCGAAGACCAACCTTACGACCCTATCTCTCATGCTCCCATGCGCATGCCTGACGCCCGTGATTACATGGGTGGTGCTTACGATCCATATGGTGGGATGGAAGGCGGGTATGGCCTTGCTGCTGGGGCTGGTGCCGGTATTGGCGCCGGTTCTGCCGCTGACCACTACAACTATGGTGAAAGTGCCCACAGCTCTAGCGACTATCCCTCCAGCGTGAGCCCCACCCAGACTTCTGCGGCAATGGCCAAGCAAAGAGAGGCTGCTGCGGAGCGACGAACGAGCAGGACGAGTAGTGGATACAATGTGCCGAGTGGCAGTGGTAACGGTCCCCAAGAAGTGATTGGAAGCCCGGCGCCGTCAGAGACTGGTGGAAGGAGGGAGAGTGGGATTAGTGAGGGGCGTACATCCGTCTATCAACATACTGATATGAAATCCCTGCCTGACGAAGAAGAGGAGCAGTTAGATGAAATTCCTCCGGAGTGAGTTTTCTTTATTTGCCATGTGGATTTTCCAGAGTGCTAACGATTGTAATAGCTATCAGTCCATATCTCGGCAAACCCAGTGATAAGCACAATATCAGAGTGTTTGTCCCGCGGTATTTCCGGCTCTTATCTTTCTCTTATCCTTCTATAATCGTATTTTCTTTTTTACGTCGATCAGTGGTAATGTGGCAATGACTATGCCCGTTTACGTTCTCGGATCATTGCCATATCATGCAACATCTTCGTGTAAATTTATGTTCGGAACTTGTTTTTCGTTTGATATCCATTCGCGAACTTACAATCCAAAAACTTGGAGATTTACAACGACAATTGATGATACATACATGGCATGTTATCCTTTTATTGTACAATTCACGATAAAATAAAATATGCAGTTATACTTCATGCCATTCTTCCAGAGCAATACTCAACTCGGCCCAAAGCTCTCCATCGCGTTCCATGCTCAGTTTCTTTACTGCATTTTTTATCACCCCGACACAGAACTGTAGTTCCCTCTGCATTTCTTTCAAGTTTGCCTTCCCACTTGAGACCTTTTTGTATTCGCCCGTGGTTTGTGATAGTCCTTCAATCATCTTCCCCATCTCTTCGTCTGACGACAAATCCCTTTGTAGCCGACGTACTCTGCGTCTCCGCTTGGTTACAAATTGGGGAGTCTTGTCGGGTGTCGACTGGGCTTTGAACAAAGTGAGACTATCTGACAGTGTACAAGTCATATCGAGAATGCCAAAGATTGCTTCCAGTAGGTCTAACGAGGCCGGATTAAGGAAACTGTAATCTCTGAGCTTCCTAGTACTAAAATGCCTGTTCAGTCCAGAGATACCGAGGAGATACAGTAGGCACATACTGTTCTAGTTCCAGGGTGATCATCGATCCTAAAGAGGTCAACTCTTCCAGCTTGGCTCTAAATGATGCTGTTTGGTTCTCGATAACTCTTCCAGTCAACCAAGTGTAGACCATGCTGTGTACAATAATATATCAGATCGCTGTATTACCACAATTCATCGGATGCACTCACTCGAGGAACCACAAAAGCTTTCCCCTCATGCACCACAAGCTCCTCAATTCTCGTCTTTGATCAGTTGACAAAGAATATACCATCATCTCTTTGTCCGTCCGTTTTGTCTCTGCAAGGATCCATCTGCTCATCAATAGTTGCAACAAGAACGAAAAAACCTCCGCCCTTATAGCAATTGAAGTTTCTGTGAAGATCTGAGACAACGGAAAAGGGATCTATGTGTCTTAGGTTCAGCTTTTGAGTCCGTTGTGCCTCATGCGTGCTACATACCAGGTAATCAGCACGAATGGCTCCCAAAGCTCGAGGACCGAGGTACACTCCTTGTCGCCTTGTCGTCCTAATCCGTAAAGCGTTGGGATTCATCCAGAAAGCTTGTCGTACCTCAGCCACGGTCCGGATAGAACTTGTCAAGAGTTGGAAATCAGACCAAGGTTCACCTTTGACGATCTGATAAAGGATGGTCAGGTTTATGTATTTAGAGCAAGGACAAACTTGCCTTTTTGAACAGTCCTTCTGTCCACTCGTGGATTACCTCAAATCCCCGTAGCAGCATTGTTCCTTCGATTGCTTCCAGGTGCTGTATTAATCCGCATTCTTCGTCAAGCACCCGTCGAAGATGGAACTGAACCAGCTGACATAATGGCTGCAAATAGCCTATAACCTTTTCTACGATGTCCATTTCACCCAGAGGGAAGGGAGATGCGAATCCGTCCATCGGTCCCATTAGGACGTCAAATAAAAAGGACCATTCCTTGACGATCTCGGTGTTGACATTTCCCAATAGACTCCTTAGTAAGCCTTGCGCTTTTCCCGCTTCCATAACCATAGCTCCTATTTCGTCCCCCATCCACAAAGGCCATCCTTCATCCCCGACAACGAAGCCGCATTCCCAAAAGTCCTCATCTGCCCATGAAACATCCTTATCACGTTTGATGAAAAAATCTCTGTCAAGTTCTCGCTCCCCGTCATCTAATGAAAGGGAGGAGAACGCCATTTGCTCGGGATCAGTTAGGGAAAGCGGTACTGGCATCCCTTGCTGCAGCCAAACGCCGAGCACGTGCCACATAGGCTCCGCCGATCGATAGAAGAGTTTGAATAGGGAAGAAGTGATATGAGGAGTGCTCCCTGTTTGGCGCGTGTTGACGATTGCCGAATAGATGAGATTCAAAATAAGAGTGGGAGAATGGGCGTACGGTACAAATTCTGACAGATACCGCAGTATTGGAGCGTGGGCTTGCTCTAATTCATGAATGAGGAGCAGAGGAGTTGTAGAAGCCGGTACACCTGTGACAGAGGACGAAGATTGACCATGTCGGGACCCCAGTGTGAAACTCGCTTCAAGATTGGATAGCCAGGTATCATATAGTTCTAGTACTTCGCGTGTAGCTTCGGCAAAGGCCTGCGCCGTCTTATTGGTAGCTTGAGTTTGTTTGGCTGGGTCAGCAGGCACTCTAGGCTGCAAGGTTTTTTGGACAAAGAGTCGGAGCTTTGATGCTTGGCTGGCATGCGAGCGAAAAGTCATTAGAATGCCTTCAAGAGCGCCTGGAGAAAATGTTTTAACATGAGGATGATCAGATATGATCTGCGAATTGTTAGTGTCACGGTCGAGCAGCTCTAACTCCTTCAAAGCCTACCTGACAGTCTGCCTTCTCATCAAAAGTGAACAAGATACCAGGCCGACCGGAAAGAGCGAATATCAATTCTCTTTGAAGCTGGCTGGCGCTTATGGCCTGTTTGTCATCAGAAACGTCAAAACATCCCCGAATGGAACAGCTTACCTTGCTGTTATTTGAGAACGACGCTGGAAAGAAGTTCTTAGCCATCGCAGCAGCATTTGTGTCTGTTACAAATGTCAGCTGGAACATTCAAAAGCGGCAATGGGCTCACTTGTTGTCAGTTCTTTCCAACCATATAAGTCCTTTCGCATGATCTCGACTTCTGGCTGCCCTTTCCAATAACCATTTTTCAACTTCTTCGCCAGCTCTTCTATCGCCCTTTCTTTTACCTCTGCCTCCTCTCTCTGTGCCCTCTCTTCCTGTTCCTTATCTTCCAACCGCATACGCATGGCGAGATCACTGGGGGTAGCCAACTCATCTTCCGATGGGCTTTGAGTGGATAAATCAGACATGTCATCCGTATCTGAATCTGTCCAGCCATGTCTGACTTCTTCATCCCATACTTCTCCCGGATCAAAAGGATCTTCTTCCATAATCTGCTGGTAAATCAGCTGCTCTGGCGTGGGACCTATCGGCGCGGACCGGTGAATATAGTCGTAAGCGAAGGCATGCGTTTGATATGTCGGTTTCTCGGCAAGATTCAGCTGAATGGACAGACGCAGGGGGGTTAGCCAAGTCAATGAATGACAGCCTAGTCCGCTTACCAGGAATTGGACATGCTGGGGTAAATTATCCATCTTTATAGGCACATCCTCCTCCCATACATTTTTACCTTGTTCCCTATGCCTGTTTAAGTTCGAGAGATTCTTTTCCAGCCCTTCTGCGAGATCTTCCTGCACTCTTATTCTTCCAGCTTCAGCGAGTCCCATGATAGACTGAGAGACTTCACTCCATTCCTTCCTCGTACCTCCATACTTGTCCGCTTTTATCTGTGACCTAACTTTGGATGATAGATGGTCGGACAGTCGGCTGTTTGAGGATTCGGTGATGGAAGGGATAAGGGAACGAACGAGGTCTTGCGAGAGGCTGAACATGGATAGTGAGGTGCTGTCGGACGGCATGGTGACGGATTGTCTCCAGACATGGCCCAGCAGCAGAACTGTTACGGGTTATTGAAATCGTATTGAAGTGTCGATGAATCGCAGATTGTTTCGGGCGACACAAGCGTCAGAACTTATCCTCCAATTTGACGCGTCAACATCCTCGGCCCGCCGACGCGTCGTTCGTCTTCGTTTGTCTCGTCACTTCTGCTTGTTTCTCACTTTCCAGTCTTGATCAAGTCATCAACTTGACCCAATTTATTCTTGCACTGTACAGCTTGTCCCCCGTATTGTCTTACCACAAAAACCCCATCATAGCGATTCTGTGCATACAAGGCAACTAGAAATGGAAAGGTGACATCTACTTCAACCCGAATGTTACGTATTACGCGCCGACTACTATCCCTACACCTTCTTCTTCTTGCTACCCTTCGACCCGGCTGCACTTGGTGTGGTGTCTCTTGATCCCGGACCAGATTTGAGCTCGTCAATCGGACGTTTCTTCAAAGTGACAACATCAGCGTCCAACTTCCTATACCCCACTTACTTCTCTACTTACCTTGCCCTTGATAGGCTTCTTTTCATCCTCAACCTTATCATCTTCCTTCATGATACATAACAACAAAGTTTGAGCCCGTCGCCTGAGCTCATCAGGAGTCCGACTCTTGAAAAACCAGTCAAACCTAGTTATTCATTCAGCGTCTACGCATCACTGTTTCCTTCTCATGGGACGACACTCACCTGAAAAGTGGCCATTCCCCAATATCTCGCTTGATCAATTCGTAACAATCGTCCCTATCGATACCGTGGTGGTGCATCCTCACAAGCAAGAATCGGTCTTCTTCGTCGCTATAAGCCTTGCCTTTATTTTGACCGTAGACGATCTTGAGTTCCTGGAGAGGGAAACGGGTAGCTTTGATCTTGCGATGGAGGACATCGATACGGTCTTGCTGCTCCTTAATTTTTTCTTCACCTGCTCGGATACGGTCCATGATCCTCTCCCAATCTATAATGCGGTCAACTACTATACCGAGCAAATGCAGCAATTTTATCACTTACCCTTGAGCTCCTTATATCTTTCAAAAAAGACAGCCGCATACTCCCTGACTTCATCCTCTGTTCGGTCCGCAACATCGGTCACGACCTTTTCCAGATCATCTCGCCCGTACTTTTCCAATGCTCTGATGAAAGACTGGAAATGCCTCCGCTGCCAGTCGTGGAATCCTTCACCAACAAGAGTTTCCTTTTCTGCAACTTCCTCTTCCGAGAGGGGGACGGCATTGTCGATCCTTTCCTGTTCCTCCTTTTGCTCAGCCTCCACCTGTTCTTGTGTCTCTCCTTCCTCAGGTTCCCTCACAGGTACTTGGTAGTTGATACTCTTCCTGTGCCAGTCGGTCTCCTTGTTCTGTAGCTCCGCAAGACGAGGGGGATAGAACTGGAAGTCGTTGACGACGACCTGCTTGGGAGCACGAGCAACCTTGGGTTTGTCCGCCTTGGGCCCTCCAGTCTTGAGAGAGTCTCGGTAATACTGATCCACAGAATAATTGGTCTTTCGCTCTCGTTTGGAAGGCTCAATCCAAAGAAGGGGACGTTTTTGTTGCTAGTCAGGTATTAGCAACATCATTTCAACATGCATAATGAATAAAACTCACCCTGTTGCCATAATCCTCGCCTTCCCAGGTGTTTACCAGACTTTCAGACTTGAAGTTATTCAAAGCGTCAAGGTCGAGACCGGCATATTTGCTGTTAATCTCCTTGGTCCTTTCCTCTCCTCGTCGAATAATTTCATCGATGTCGTCATCAATCAACATGCTACATAGTGACCGTCAGCCTCAATTACATTTGAGTCATGTAAAGATTCAACAGCTCACCTCTCCTTGTTGTTGATAATCTTCTCCGCGCCATGTTGAATCATGTCAAGCAAGTCATCCTTGTTCTGGGCCACTATCGCTTTTTTGTCAGTCCAAAGCCATGAAAAACCTGCAATTATAACTCACCTTTAGCAGTTTGCTGTGCCCTGCCCTCCTGGATAACAAGCTGATCCAGCTTGAGCTTTTGTGTGGCTCGTTCAAGGATACGTTCCTCTACAGCATCCTGCGTGATGAACCTAAAGACGTAGACTTGCTTTGTCTGACCAATACGGTGAGCTCTGTCCATAGCTTGTAAATCGGCTTGAGGGTTCCTGATTGGGTGTTCTATTTAGAAATTTGCTCATTCTTATCTGCAATATAAACTCACCAGTCTGAATCAAAGAGAACGACAATGTCGGCGGTAACAAGGTTGATACCCAAACCACCAGCTCGGGTAGTAAGAAGGAATACGAATTTCTCACTCTCAGGGGCGTTGTACTCGTCAATCGCAGCGATTCGGTCCTCATGAGCGGTACTACCATCAATACGGCAGTACTCTATCATGACATGTTAAGCCATCTGATGGTATGGTTGCGGATCAATCTGGACTTACGGTGTCCACGGAACTGACAGTAATCCTCCAAGATGTCCAACATTCTACTCATTTGAGAAAAGATGAGAACCCGAGAACCCTTCGCCTTCATGGATTTGAGGAGTTTGTCAAGAATGACCATTTTACCAGCATTGTCAACAAGATGCTGATCGGTGGTAAAAGGCGGCCCGGGCTCGGCGCCATCAAAGACTGCTAGTTTGTCAGCAATCATCGAGAGGTTGAGCGAATAAAAGTAAAAAGACTTACGGTATGGGTGGTTACAACATTTTCGGAGTTGCATAACAATGTTCAACAACCTCGTTTTGCCCTCCTTCTTACCAGTCATACCGTTGACGGCATCGATATCCTTCTCCAGAAGACTCTTGTACCACTTCCTCTGCATCTCAGTCATACCGACATAAAGGTTAATCTCCTTCTTTGGCAAGAGAGAGTGCTCGACATCGGCTTTGACTCGTCGAAGCAGGAAAGGTCGGAGGACTTTGTGGAGTTGCTTGACAACGGCGTCGGGATCGGCTTCGTCCTTGGTCTTGAACCAGGCATCAAAGTCCTCACTGGAACTCTGTCAGTTGTGAGTGCATGCTATAAAATAGAGAGGACACACCTGGAAGAGAAGACGTCGGGCAAGATAAAGTTCAACAAGGCCCACAGCTCTTGCAAATTGTTTTGCAGTGGTGTACCGGTAATCAGTAACCTTCCACGACTGACAAACGTCCTAATAATCTGCGAAAGAAGGGAGTCGACATTCTTGATACGATGAGCTTCGTCAATGATAATATACTCCCAGCTAAATCGTTTGAGAGTAGACTTTTCTCGAAGACACATTTCGTATGACGTGATGAGAACGTCAAAGTCTTGAGTGAGGATACGCCTTGAGATGAGTTCGCCTCGCTCTTCCTTGGTGCCTTGGAGCACAACAACATCGAATCCTGGGACCCACTTGGCAACTTCTCTAGCCCAGTTGTCGAGTGTAGATTTGGGGACAATGATGAGGTGAGGTCCGGGGATACCTAGGTGGAATTTGAGATATCCGATGAAAGCGACAGTTTGCAAAGTTTTGCCGAGACCCTGGTGTACTCATCAGTACGTAGAATGAGTTTCTCGGACACGAATCGTACCATTTCATCAGCAAGAATACCATTGATACCATTGTGGTGCAGAGAAACCATCCAGTTTAGGCCCTGAACTTGATAATCTCGCATCTTGCCGCCCTTGACGTCTGCGCAGCGTTAGATTTGTGGGATCCGGATGAGAAACTGAATACTCACACGCCGGACTCTCCTCGAACACGAACGGTTCATCCTCTTCTTCATCCTTCAAAAGTTCTTCATCTTCTTCCTTTTCAGACTTGCGGTGTCGGTTATCGCTAACTGTGTGTGAGCATGGGGCCTGCGTAGGTGATAGTAATACATACATTGCCTTCTTTTTACCCTTACCCGCTTGCTTGGCAATCTGCTCGTCCAGCATTTGCGCAAACTGGGGCTCTCGTTGGCGCTACCGAATTGCATTAGCTCATTGGTTAAACGAGAAACACATGAGCAAGACGAACCTTGAGATCGATAAAGTGCTGGAAAAGCTCGGTCTGTCCAAGTAAATAGTTGAATCTCTTCATAGAGTCCGCAAACTAAGGATCCATCAATACATGATCATTTTGCCTTTTTACCATGTATAGAACTTACCCTTGCTTGCTCAATGGCACTTCGCTTCTTACCGATTTCCGCATGCTGAGCTTTTCTTTCTGCCGTTTGCGCCTTTTTCGCATTAGCCTGGGCAGCACGCTTGGCAGCAGAAGGTGTGATCTTCTATTGTATGAAAACCTGTCAGCATTACCGTTTTCATCCATGACCTGTGCCTATTGGTAGCTTCAACAAGATGGAGCAGCCACATAGAAGCTCAAGCGTCGCGATTTTGGATCCAGTGAGTGACACGCCACCAACCTTTCCATCCATTAATTCCTCCTCGTTCAATTCATCCTCGGGAATCTCATCCTCCTCATCTTCCTCCGGCTCAGGTGTTTGTGGTGCGGTGTCGAGATGACCTGCATCTTCGGAAGCTATTACAGAAGGCTAATATGAGCGGAACAAATGTCAGTTATCGCGTTATTTCAAGTAGTCAGGGGTCTTGGGCGTCGTCTCTAGGCGTAGAGTACAACATGACGCCCTATTTTATGGCACGGAGGTGGCGACTTACAGCGCGAGAAACGCTCAGATCGCGTGAGTTGGGAACATAGTCTGACAGCTTGTCGTCGTCCACGGAAGTGTTGTTGGGGTTTGCAGCGCTGGAGGCTGCTAATAGAGGGTTCTGAGCGGGCGGGTGTCAGTTGGAAGAGATGGAAGCAGATCGCGGGTACTTGCCATTATTGTAGGACTGGAGATAGATGGAGGGAAAGTGAGGGATGGGGAAAAGAAGCATCGACTAATCAAGCACCAACGACGGCCGTTCGCGTCCAGCAAATGAATAAATGTCCGCGTAAGAATAGGCACGCGGAACAAATGAAGGCGCGAAGTATGGAAGTGAGGCGCGGGCCTAATGTCGCACGCCTACTGCGCACCGTGTAGCATCGCATCTCCTTCGTTGTACACAAATATATAGCAAGTACTTGCAACGCTGGACTGTACGCCGCTCCACGACGCCTGTTGCTGCGCCATGTCTGCCACCAAAGACACGTTCGATCTACGCGCAAGTATACCGTCGCCGCCCTCCAGCGCCTCCCCCGCTGACCCCCGTGCAGGCAGAGGAAGACGCAGCTCGCCGCCTCAATGTCGGCCGTGTCCTTCCCTCCGCCGCCCTCTCCGGCACCAACTCTCGCGCAAAACACACAGAGCTCATCGGCAAACCCTTTCTTAGGCAAAAAGTTGAGGCTGCCTGTATGTCGCTTCGTCTGGCTTTTCCCCTGCGCGCGCCTTGGCTGACCACAAGCAGCAAAGAGCCATGGAATCAAGTTTGACGAAGAGGCCACTCTCTACCTCACAGGTGCCATCGAATCCTCTCTCCGCTCTCTGGTCAACCTTACCCGTGCCGCCCAGCTTCACCGTACATCGTCTTCACATTTACACGCACCTCCCATGGCCAAGAGTTCATCCACATCATCCGACGAGAAAGATGGCAAGCCCATGTGGTCACTGACACTCCGCGACGATCCCAACGCTGTCATCGAGGCGCTCAATCGCCGGAATCGTGATGCGGAACAGGAATTCCGAAAGATGAGAATGGACCGTCTCGCACGGGATGCGGAACTTCAGAAAGCCAGAGAGCGTCAAGCCTCTCAGTCACAAACCGTTGAAGCAGCAGCGTCCCCATTTCCTGCAACCGCTGCCGTCTCCCCCGCCGAATCTTCGTCCTCCCCGTCCACACCCTCCAAACCTCTTTTTGGAGCTACCAAAGAGACACCCAAAGGCACCCCTCCAGCATCTTCATCATCGAAAAAGAAGTCTAGCACCAAGAAACCTTCATCTCGAGACGTGTCTGCTGAAGTACAACACAAGATGACCAATTTGACTGCTATGCGTAGTGCTGGTATGGGCAAAAAGTATGGATGGATGATGGGCAATGCTCCTGCAGTCAGCTCTCCGTTGGCGGGGAAGAAGCGGAAGGCCGAAGGAGCAGAGGGTAAAGAAAAGGATGGTGAGAAGGGCAAGGCAAGCGAAAGCCCATTAGGACAGGACAGGCCAAGCAAGAAAGCCCGCCCGATTCCTGTGCCAACTCGGCGGATGGTAGCTGTGTCTTCCCCTCCCCCACCTCCTCCCGCTCCCAGTGCTGCTGCCAACAACCCAAATAATACAACGACGGACAAGGCTGAACCTCTGAAAGTCTCTGACGATAAAGCTCTGACGATGGTAGACCTTGTCTTTGCCCTTGAGCACGGTGGATTGGGACAGGCTGGTGGATTAGGGATGGGAAGTGTATCAGGGGATATTTTGCAAGGTATATGGGCCAAGGGCGGACCTTGGTCGGAGAGTGAAGGAAAGAAGCCATAATTATTATCCTTGTACCAAGCAAGACGCAGTTGTATACATTATGCATGAACAGACAAGTCTACCGAAATCGTGCTAAGCACCCTCATCCCTAAATCAATCCCAAAGACAAAACCCATCAGAAGACGCCCGACACTTAGGCGAGGAGGAGACGCCAAGCAAGAAAGGCGACGAACAAGGCGAGAGGGATTGTCCAAGTGGGGAAACTTGATACACGTCTCAGTTTGGGTTATTGATACGCCGCGATTGAACTTACCCAGAAGATGATGAGCTAGAAGTACCGGTACTGCTTGAACCTTTCTTCGCCTTGCCCTTCTTCTGTAAACACCGCCCGATGTCAGCATGGCGTTCGGACAAATGGTCTACCCAGAAAAAAGAAGGAAAAAAACACTGACCTCTCCCTGGAACTCTCCCAAATACATCTTTGTCAACATTTCCCTCGCTTCATCAGAGTGTCCGACATCCTCAAAGGCCTCCGTTGCGTCCCGTCCTATTCATGCCAATTAACCAACGTATTACAGGCTGTTGATAAGGAAAACGAAAAACATACCAGCTTCTTCAAGCAAAACTTCATCTCCACCGGGGTGCTAGTAACACATCCATCAATCTCCATTCCACTTGCACGGCAGACCCTCGTCCAATACCTTGCAACTGCGCAAAGAACGACGGCACCTCGCCCGCGTCGAACACGGAGGAACAACTCACCTCGTCCATGAACGCAGTAACGTCATAGACCTTGTCATGCAACAGCATCCAGAGTTCTTCCCTGGTGTTGTGCTGGGCAAGGGTCTCAAAAGTGTAGAGCAGCTTTTCCTCCTGCTTGGATCCAGACTCTGCGCCGACGTCAGGACCAGAGAACGCGGAGGGGTCGGCGGTCCTGGCGGGGTCGGCGGCGACGGGGGGGGCGGGGGCGGCCATTGCGAATTAAGACGGGCTTGTGGCGAGTGGTGGGGGGAGACACAAAAGGTAGGCGCTGAGCGGGAGACGGGACAATTTTGGTGGAAAGCGGAGAAACTGACGCGCGATCACAAAGAACTACATAATACTCCAGCTCTCGTGCCACGGCCACGTTTTTTGACCTTTTGTGGCACATTCATTGGTCAACCTTGCCCTCTCCATGAATTCGGTTTTACAGTTTACAATGCAGCAACAAAACCAACGCAAATCCCAGAACTGCAGAAACGACAACATAGATGCAACGAATAGCCCGGGATAGCCACTATCATACATGCAGTGCCTAGATAAAACT
>NC_009188.1:634490-649490 GCF_000149385.1 Cryptococcus deneoformans B-3501A
AAACATTCTCTAGGTACCATCAGTCCGGTCAGCCGCTACTACGACGAACCTTTCGGATGGGCTTGGTCTGGACCATCGGTCACCGCCTCTTTCTTTTCCGCACACCCTCCCGTGGCACGGACTCTTCCCCTTCAGCCTCACGTCAGCGTCTCGTCAGTCCCAAGTGGTACCAGAAATATGGAGGTGCCTGATGCTGATGAATCATACTCAGTAACTGATGTATCTATCGGAAGCATTTCAGGCCTTGATGACTCTTGATGTGTTTCTTCTTCCTCTGCCCACCTACAACGTCGACTAGAGGTATAGACGTGAGCAGTACTGACAGAGTGGATGCTTATCGCCGTGCAGCCGTCTTCGCGGTCCGCGTCCGTGGGCTGTCGTTAAAAGACCAACCTCTCCTCATCCGGATTTCCATGCTCCCAAGGCCCAAGATGAAGTGCAGTAGAGAGGCAATGGTATCTAGCTTCCTACAGCTGAGAGACAAGGAACGAGGGGGTGAAGATTGACTCCCATCTACAGACTAACGTCCTTTGCATGAATATCTAGACGTCCGCATAACTGTCGCTGACCACAACACACCTGACCAGCAGCCTCCAACATTACTGATACCAATCCTGTAGCCCAGCTTCTTCGGCCAAGTAGTGACTAAATGCACCTTGTTTCCAGACTTCTCGACCTTTAGAATCCATCGTGGTTCTCTACAAACACCTGTAATCGCCGCAAACGTTATCATCTCAGCTTCCATCATCATATGGTTGGTGCCTAAGATGCTCGAAATTGAATTGAAAAGCAGTTGGCAGGCAGAGTTCCAAGCAAGCTTATATTATCGTAGTAAGTCCTGTAGTGCTGCTACAAATAATCCCCTTGCCTATAGCATAGACCATACAGAAGGTCAGCGGAGGCTCGACTTCCCCTCAACTCTGATGGCCATTGCCTTCCTTGTCTTTTCTGCCTACAAATCTTTTCGAAGCCATGCAGACCAGACACAGATAGTGAGTGACTGATTGATGTCTCTTCCGGCCTTAGGGGCTTCTTCTCCACGTTGGTGCTCATTTGACCTCCCTGCACTAGACACTTTTTTTGACAGAAAACGTAAGATGGTCATGTCAAAGTCTTACATCGTTGGACTCTCGGCTGTTTTGAATCCCGGAACCGTTTTGAGGGCTGTTATGAGTAATATTCATGAGGTCGTCAGAAGCTTTGAACGAATTAAGTTCTGTCATCAACAATTATTGACCCCATTTTAGACAAAAAATGAATATGCCTTTTTGGAGCATGCTCAGATTGAAGTCACCCACCGACGACAAACATGTGCACTCCTCTCAAGACGATAGTTTGTTGCCTCTTAAACCTCGACCCAAGTCCAATCCAAATTGCGAGGACATACTCAAAGATGGAATCTGAACAAGCTATAGAGATGACAACAACACCTGCATTAGAACGTACAGTGCTTAACAAGTGAAGACAGTAAGTGTCCCTCGGCAAGAGCCGATATTAAACGAAGAGATGAGTAGTATGTAGGATTGGCTTGGTACCGTACCATCATTAGCAGGATTGTTGCTCCCGTACCATCATCATTTCCCCTTTTCTACGTAAAATCAGCAATTCACTACAAATATGCCCTTTTTGGGCTCCGATCTTCTGTTAGAACGATCATTTAAAACATTGACGACAGACAATGACTTTTACATAATGGTCTCAATTGAATAACCCGTCTAAAAAGTGACTGCAAATCATGGAACTAGAACAATGCGGACTGGAAAATTGAAGACTGTACTTAAATGTATATTGTTGTATGGGTTCTTGTGGGGAAGGATTGGCCAAGAAAAGATGCTAATTCAATAATATAGACAACGAAATCAGAACATAACGATTATGCGGATTAAAAACTACAGGGGGGTGTCAATGAAAACGGGAATTGGGTATCGAGGATGCAAATGAATGGATCTATTTCTTGACTTGCACCAGAAACCATGCCGGAATTACTGGACGTATCATGTGGTATGATTGATGAATCAGTGTGTGAGGGTGGTTGTACGCCTGCCGTTCAGTCAGCTGGTATGCTCCCCACTGTAGTCAATGGGGCAGAACTTACTCAATCACTGTCTGGTATATGAACTTGAATGACCAAAGATTGCCCTTTGTTCTTTTGATCTTGAGGATAAAAAGCCCGGGTAAATTCTTCATCTTGCACAACTCTACTGTAAATTTCACTTCGTCCCCGGCGTCCATTCTATTCAAAGCTTAGTTTATGTTCGCAACCACTGCAGATTATAAGTACCCACAATTCTTTGCCATATAATGGTTCAGGTTTGGATGCCATCGACGACTCAGGCAGCTCTAGATTTGGCGTGGATTGAGATGGTGGGTTGGGAACCTCATCACCAGTCCGAGTAAGTCGAGCAGGGTGAGCAGAGGATCGAGAACTTCCCCGACGGAGAAGACCCTTGATACCTGCGCTCGATCGGTTAGCCACAGCAGAGGGACTAGTAGGTCTAGGCAACCCTCGAGAGTCGGTCTAATGCCATTCGAGGTCAGCGGTCATTCACTGACGATAAAAAAGGCTCTTACCTTGCTGGCTGAAGCATTGTTCATAATCGAGAAAGGGCTCATACCCGACCCCGTACTAACGACGCTTCCCAAGCCGATCGAGGTGCCAGCGGCCTTCTTCTTTGCTCTCGTGCACCTCAATTTGAAATCACTCTCACGCTTCATCTCCACGCCCATACCGCGCAAGACCTGTATGACTTCCACAAAGACATCTTGCGGTGGCTTGGTGGAAAGCGCTGACTGATCAACCAGACCAGTGTGCACGCGAATTTTGGACTCGTCAAAAGTGAATGTTGAGGCTGATCGTGTACGGATAGTAGTGGGTGGAGACTGCTGTGTTGAAGAACCAATAGTAGGTGTGGTAGCAGCAGTCGGACGAGGAGGAGTTATCATTACAGAGGGTGTCGTAGCAGTAGCACCGATGGGTTGTGGCAAAACAGGGGATTTGGTCGGAGTTGTCTTTGCGGCATTCTCCTGATCAGCGGTTGAGTCAATTTTCTCTTCCGCCTTGTCAGTGTTTTCCTGAGAAACCGTTGACGCTTGAGCAGATTCCTGTGTTTTGCTCGCAGGTGAGGCAACTTCACCAATTCGTACAAATGACGACTGGGAATCCGACTTGATGACCGGCGATTTGGGCTCGGGTAATGTCTCTTTTACAAATGTTTTGCGGCGGAACCAGTCCATGACTTTGGAAGCCCTGCTAGAAGATCCCCGGTAGCTAGGATAATGACCCTGCTGTGCAGCAAATGCTTCCAATGCGACCGCCGAGGGAGAGCTTTGGCTCAGTGCAGAGGCATCTGTCCCAACGACAGGACCAATGGAGATTCCCTGGGGAGGTTCGGTAGCAGGGTTCTTGACTAAATGACCAGAAGAAGAGAGACCAGGAACGTTTACCGTTGTATCTTTCTGTTCGGATTGACTAGATGAAAAGAATCAGCCATGCTGGGAGTGAAAGACTGAAATGAGAACGTACGTGCTTAAGCCAATTTGAACTGTTTTCCTTCTCTTATCCCTCAGAGAGGCAGTGCCACCAGTAATGGAAGATAACCTGTTCTCACCATTGGTGTCCTTGTCCATAAGAGGGGTTCCAGGAGTGGCGACCGCAGCAGAAGATGCCTTGCTATCCTTGCGACTGTCTTAATGTTAGAGGACACTTGTCATATTGAAATTACACAACTGCACTCACCTATGGAAACCAAACTGCAAAGTTCGTCTTCTCGACTTTTTGACACTGTCGCTCTCTGATACCGCCTGGCTCTGGCCTCCATGTTGCTGTAATTGATGTTGCAGTGCAAGAGCACTGGAACTGGCACTAGGAGGGGCCATCTTTCCTTCACCGTGCACCGTTGTGTGAGCCTGCGAAGCATGACCCAGAAGTTTCGCCAGTCCGAATTTATCAAGCGACATGCCTTTCCGGTATCGATCCTTTTTCGGAAGTTTAGGGAGCCCAGTCGCAGTGAGCGAAGATTCTGGTCGGGAATCTGAAACAAAGCTGGGGCCCATTGGAGGGGGCATAGAACCATGTCTCTTCCGTTCGTTAACCAGAGAGGCCTTTGGAGTGGTAGCAACTGGGGGCGCCCGCATTTTTGCGCGAGGAGTGATATTGACAGGTTCCTGTTCAACAGATGTGGAAACCCGGGGAGTGGAGGGGGATGCCATTTCATCGATGGAAGCAGACCCATGCTCGACGAGAGCGGGCGACAACTTTTCCTGCGGTTCGAGGACCTGTGAAGAATCGTTTGCTGCTGTTGCGGTACCGGATTCTGCGGGAGGGGCAAGAGGAATCGTTATCGGGACGATAGGAGGTATATCCATTGACTTCTCTCCGGGCTGCTGCGAGATACCATCGTTTGCCGGTTTGGGCTGTTCGCTGTCTGAAGAGCCTGACTCCATCTCAATATCAGTCGATTCTTCCCGTTTCACGTCAAGAAGCGAAGATGCGACCATCCCGGTGTCAGCAGTGCTTGTCGTTTCCATTGATCCATCTGCACGTCCATGGTTGGCATCAAAGGCTTCCTTCGCTCTGTCATGCAACCCTTCCCCGGCATGTTCCACTTGAATGGTGTTACGGTTCTTGTGATCTCGCATTGGTGGCGCTGCTTCCACCGAAGGCTGCATCACAGTCATTGCCGCAGGGGGCAGAGCGTCGGTGGGGGATTGCACTGGGACGGAGGATGGCGTCTCAACAGTCATGGCAGTAGGGGTACTGACGGACGTCGTAAACGAAAGGCGAGGAGCCATGGACTCAGACCGTGGGCGCGGGGACTCAGTAGTAGGGGAACGAATCTCAGTCGGTTGAGAGAGGGCAGTTGGGGGCGTAGCCGATCGCATAGTGAGCGCTACGTCATCTACTGACTCAGAGTGCTTAGCAATGATTTCGGGAAGTGGGGTGGACCCGGGCATAGCACTATGTGGTCGGCGACGGATTTGATCAAGTGCAGCTGCATTGATAATCGTGCCTGGAGCACTGCTCTGGCTTCGCTGCACATGGGCCCTCTCCTTCGTCTGTAAGGATTCGCGAGCTTGTGTCTGAACTCTGCGACGCTCTTGCAGTTCCTTTCTGGCTTGTCTACTTTTCCTATACATGGCATCCTGGAAGGCTGCCTCGCATTCCTCGACAGACTTATTGAACATGTCATGATAGGATTTGAGCCATGGATGTTTGACAATAACAGGTATCTTGATTCGATGCTCGGGGTGAAGGATAAGCATATGTTGGAGTAGGTTCTTGCCCAGTGGCGATACGTGATCCGGATAATGCAGTTCGGTATTCATGATATAGCGATAAAGCTCAACAACATTTCCGGCATCGGGGTTGTCAGGATCGTCGTCATAAGGAAGATATCCAGCAAGCATGGCGTAAAGGATGACTCCGCAGGACCAGATGTCGACCGCGGAACCATGGTAAGGTGTGTCCAGCACGACAAGTTCTGGCGCGGCGTAGCACGGACTTCCGCAACTGGTAGACATGAGATCCCCTTTGGACAAGTCAAATTGGTTTGCAAACCCGAAATCCGTAATGATAAGATTCCTGTTCTTGTCGAGTAATAAATTTTCCAACTTCAAGTCACGGTGGATGACACCTTTCTTGTGCAGGTAGTCCACGCCGGATATTAGTTGAGCAAAAATCCTTTGACCTTCTTTGTCCTTCAGGTACTCGTTGGCAAGGATGTACTCAAAAAGCTCCCCGCCTGAACTATATCAGTATAATGTAAAGATGCGAAGAACAAGCCTACCTCCAGCAAACTCCAACACAATACCGATATATTTGTGCGTATCAAGAACATCGAACATACGCACGATGTTTGGGTGTTTCAATGTCTGAAGAACAAGTCAGCCAACATACGGCCGTAAGGGTATGATTTGCGAGATATCGGGCTCACCTTTAAAACGTTGATTTCTCTTTCGACTTTGCTTGCATGAGCCTCTTCTTGAAGATCACCTCGCCTGATTAACTTGATTGCAACTTCCACGCCGTAGTCCGCATGAACACCTAGCTTGACTTTGCCGAATTCGCCTTCTCCCAATGTCTGTAGCACTATATACGGGCCCAAGCCGACCATGGCTCGCCGCGGGTACTCTTGTTTGAATGCGTACACTGAAGGGTGCAAGACATATTCATCTGTCAGCTCCTCAGGCCGCGGCGCCGAGGGCGAATTCAAAGTGGCAGCAGGATTGTGTGAACGGCGGTTAGCAGTACGCGTCTGCTGTTGGGGAACAGGAGCTTGTACCGGAGCGTACGAATGCATAGATGGGTCGGGAAGCGAAGTGGGGATCATGGGCATTGTAACGGACGAAGGAGGCGGCCGTGGTCGGGCGGATTTTGATTGACGAACGTCCGGCATGGCGAATGCGTTGTTTTCCGCTGATTGGGATGGCCCCGCCTGTGTGCCGTGGGATGCACCAGTGTGTGGGTTATGACCCGGCACGTGCGGGTAAAAGTCAGCCGGTGGCTGCTGGTAGTACACTTGAGGCTGCGCCATCGAGGGAACAGTATTTTCGGCAGAAACTGAAGCGTGTGGATAAGGCGCGTACGAATAAGAATGATGGTGGGCGGCGGGTGCTCTTTGCTGATGCATAGACGCGTTAGATTAATGCGGGAGGGGGACCAAGTCACCAGAGCTAATGGGAAAGCAGTTGTTCAGCTTGGACCCTCCGGTGTTTGACAGTGCGGTATCTTGCAACAGAACAAGACAGCGATGACCGTTTGGGGTGAAGAAGAGCCTACCGAAGGTGGCATGAAAGGAAGGAGTAAGGATCGAATACGGGGAAGGGCTGTTGTGGAGACGATGCAAGACGAGGGCAGGACACTTGGTTGAAGCAGCAAACATCGACTTACAATGTGTTCCACGAGTCTCAACTAGCAATGACTTGAATGCACAGTGTCTGAAGAGCTTCTCGCACTTAGAGACACTGGTAAAAACGACGGTGGCGGCGTGTAAAAAGAGGAGGAGAGGGAGGAGAAGAGATGGAAAAGACAATGGAATGGGAAAGAGAAGGAGATGAGGTGGACGAGGATTGGTCAGACACGATGGCGGATGTTAGATGTTGGAAGAGGTCCGTGTGCAACAACTAACAACAAACGCCTAGTCGCCTGAAACTCTGCACCCATAATTCCCTGATTGAGTAACTTTCCGGGCGGTTGAACCCCGACGCGTCAGTAACGGAAACACGCGTTTGGTGGGTTATTCAATATGGGTGTGTGGTCGCTGATAGGAAAGTGCATACATAGAGTTGTGGCAAGCATAAACACGGAAAGTATCAATCAAAATTCACAATTCAGAAAGATAGACGGATCATCTTTGGGCCTTGACACTCAACCCTGGATCAATACTATCGTGACCTAATATGAACCACGGAGCTATGGTCCACTCCTGTGTATCTTCTGCGATGCGCCACGCACCGACGACGCGACAGACAACGATGCAATCACTCCTGCTCTGCTGAATGACGATCATACCCGCCCACGCCGATCACGGTGGTCTTCGGTATCCGCTGTGTACTGTACGATTGTACAAGACCTTGTTGTACAGTTATTGGAGTATTATATCGCAACAACTTAGCGAGAGGAGTACTCACTCGTAGTACAACACCGGAGGAGTGCTAATAATAGTAGTCTTAGTTCTTAGTAGAAAAGCAGAAATAATGAACTTCCTTGCATCATCACCCTATACTGGCCGTGGTTACCGAAACCATTGCGTCCGTCTGATGAGGGGAATCATTATCACATACCGATAGTAGTTTGCATCATGTGTAACAACAGCAGTTGTTATTATTATTAGTAGTCATCATCGTTCGATCGTATCTTTCGACTTCACACACCACTCAAAAAAGCAGAAAACACATTAGTCTGATGGAACTTGATGTACTTTTCTATCCTCTAACTAAATACACAGCTTAAAATCGAGTGAGTGGTGGCTTCACTACAACGCAAGCATAAACACAAGTATATGATGGACTTGAAATGGCATCAACTGAAATTCCGTGCCTTTTGCATCTGTTTCGTAATAAATGTGAAACGATCACTTTACTTATATGGAAGGAAAATTAAGTTCTACATCCAGGTTATTTTTTGTGATGACATCAGGACGTCACACCTAGGCGTACCCCGAAGCAGCCAGCAGCGACAACAGCTGGATTGTCGCCATGCAAATGATTGTCTTTGGCAAGGTCTTTGGTGGAGCTTCGTGAATTGAGTCTCAACTTCACAGTAGGCAGCATCCTGCTACTGCCTGATACACTCCGATAACCTCCTAATCTTATCAACGATTCTCCAGATGACAGAAGAAGGACTGCTGGAAACCCTCCCGATACCCTTCACCTCTGCTTCCTTCATCCAGGCGCTCATCACGCTCTCTGACAGCGAGGCTATTAGCTTGTGCTTCAAGCTGCTCATCTCTGGTAAAGTCGACGATGCTTCCTTAGCCAAAGATGTCATAGGACAAGGGCTCGAGAAGGGACTCGTGTACTTTGCGGATGTCCTTGCTTCACCAGAAGAAGTGACAGAAGAAGAACTTGAGAAAGTCGTTGGAGCTCGGGAGGAGACATTGCGGGCCTATTTGGGACTAGAAGAAATGCGACGCCGACTTGACACATGGGAGATCATTTCTCCTAAACAAGTAGCTGCTACTGAGGCCAAAGTGGAAGCGCTCGACGCTCTTATGATCGACAAAGACGAAAGACAGCCACTTCCTCAAGATGACACGGAACTTGGTGATCCCTGGGGAGAATACGGAGATCCCAAGGAAGAGGATTCGAAGGGGTCCACCCTTTTGGATGACCCTTGGTCGCAGGATTCATCTGTTCCCGCATCTGGCTCCACTTCTCAAGCTGTGATTACCCCGGCCGCACCTTCCACTACCGCATTCGAATCCGCCGATCCTCTTCCGATCACCATGTCCGATTTTCTCTCACAGCCAGTCCTAGTTTCGGCCTTAACTCTCGCGTCTACTTCATCTTTACAAGCTTTGAGGCTGCTCTGTCAACACAATCATGGGGAATTGTATCCCTATAGGTTTGATCTTTTGGAAGCCGTCCCTGGATGGGTTTCACCTAGTGATTTGGAAGCGGTTGAACTATTGCCCGCAGTGGACAGCGACGATAATGAAAGGTGGATACGCCCAGTAGTAGCATCCTCTATTGTGACCCATCAGGCATTTCCACAGATTATCAACGATGTGTATTTACCTCCGTCCATATCCACTGTTCCACCTACTATCCTCCTCCAACCTCGTCAGCATGCCGTTTCCCCTTCAGATCTCACAAAATGGTACACCACTCACGTTCTATCGCTGGATGAAGTGGGCATTCTCGATATACAACTCGCTTGGGTTCAGCACGGAGCGTCTTTGGGTGTGCCTTCGCTCGATTCCCTAGGCGAGGACCTCTCTCTTCTTTCTCGGTTAGTATATGACGCGAACCTTACTCAAGACCAACATGCAAAATGGACCCTTGGAAACTGGATGTTAGCAAAAGAATCAGACATTATAGCTGCATATCTTTCCAATTCAACCCCAGAAAGTATCGTTGACGATGTTAGACGCCTGGTTATGCCCTATCTCTATGTCCTCGAATCCCGTGCGGAAAGAGCAGGGATAGCCTCGTCCAATCTTGTTTCAGATTCTCTCAACTCCACAATACTTTCTCTTCCGCTCCGTTTGGCGTTACCACTGTTCGAAGCATCCAAGGCTACTCTTCCCCTCTCTGAAAGAGTGATACGCAACGATCTGGATGTGGCTCGATTGGCTCTTGCATGCTTGTATGGCAGCCAAGAAAGAGGCGGTGCCGTTTGGTCAACGATGTCATCTATCTTTGAGTGTCTTCCTGTCTGGGAACTGACTGGAGAAGACGCCGAGGACGAGGAGCTCACAAGTACGACTCTCGATTCCATCTCAAATTTCCTTCGTCCAACATCTGCTTCCACACCGCCACCTTCCAAGAGCGATATTCTTTTATTTTTCCATCCTTTACCCTTCGCCTCCCTTTCTCGGGCTCTTGATATTCTTGATGTCCAACTCGAAAGTGGAGAAATACTGGCCAGATGGGGTGTTGAAAAACGACTAGGGGAGCTCCTGGGGATGGCGGGGGATCAAAAAGCGCAAGTGGAGTTGGCGGAGAGATTAGCGAGACAAAGCGGAGCTTCAGTAGGGAAAAGCGGGGATGATCGTTGGCGCAAATTATGGAACGATATGGAGAGGCTGTCGAGCGGCGAGGGGCTTTTGAAGGGCGCCCTGGGGACATTAACTCTACAAACCAGAGGTAGGATATACTTTGATGGGATCCTACGTTCCGGCGGTAAGTTGCTAAAATTTGATTGGTAAGTTTGAAGCTGATGAGGTCTTTTAGATTTCGAAATCGCGAAGAAAATGCTCAAAATGCTCCAAGGCGATGGAGCAATTGATGATGCAGCGGTCGAAGAGGTTGTATTGAAGGTCTCAAAAGACTTTTATGTGTCTGCGGATAGCTGCAACATCTACACTGGAAACATGAAGCTCGCATATGACTCGTGAGTCGCTGCTTGTCTTTGACTATCGATTATTTCTTACCCTGATTTAGCTTATCTGTTGCTCCTTCAACGCCGGCTACTGTCGCTGAGAGGCAATATATCGAAGCTACGTCACGCCTATCGTCATTCTCCACTTTCACCTTGTCACCAAGTGAAATCAGGCGCAATGTCAATCCCATAAGCCTATTGTCAACAGTTTTATCTGACAGTTCAAGCGATGCCTATAGACTTCCTGATTTGATGCTTGATTTGGCGGAAAAGCTGGGATGTCGAAGTGAGACAGACCGCGGCCTCGTGTGGGGGATGGTGGGCCGCGCAGCAATCGCCAAGGAAGATTGGGCAATGGCAAGTAAAGCTGTAGAGAATATGGTGCAAATGGTCAAAAAGAGCCAGAGCAGTCAGACAGCTGTAAAACAGGAGCAACAAGGAAATCATGTTACCGAGCCTGGCAATGCGCTTCGTTCAGAGACTTGGGCTCTTGCGCACGCATTATCGTCTCAGTCAGAATTCTCCGATATCTCAGCCAAACTCAAGTTTGTTTCTTCTGCTATGGAACTTTGCCCTGCTTCGGAGCTACCTTCGATTATTGAAACCTTCCGGCAAATTGAAAAGGGGCGCATTAGGCTTGATGAGGCAGCCAGGAGACGAAGGATGAAGGGAATTGCCTCCCCCGAACTGCCATCAGAGCCTTCGATAGGTGTATCGAGCGTGGCAGCTGTGCAGGAGAGGGTCCTGGGATCGCGGACGGCTGCCAAGGCTGCTAAGCTAGCTTTAGACATTGGCGGCCGTCTGACTGCTCATCGTCAACTACCATCGCCCGCTCTACTCTCTTCAGCGACATTTAGTTCGCCATTCGCAGGGCAAGAGTTGTCAAGACCGTTATCCAGAAATTCAGCCGCAGGGAGTGAAGTTGGTTCAGATGGCGGTTACAAAGTGGGGGGGTCTTTATCTTCGGGGAGCGCTGGAGCACGAGATTTGTTTGAACATCTGGGGAGGGACGAAGCTGAGAGAGTTAGAAAAGGGGCCAGGAGAGCTTTGGTGAGGGGTGTGGGATGGTTATTGGGTGCCGATGAGAGCGAAATTGCTGGTGTGGAGCAATAGTACCATAGGTAAAACATCATGCATAGAAGAGCACACACTTTCTGCAAGCTACTCTGTTCTTTTCCTGTTGAGCGGTGTATGAGACTGCCTTTCCGCCAGCAACCGCTCCCCCGCATCAGGGGTAGGACCGTAGCCTTTCATGGCATAATCAGCACCTGAAAGCCATTGAACAAAATCTCTGACCCCTGCTGGTACCAGCCCGACGGCATCTCCACAGAGTCTAGCAAAATTGGAATAGAATGGTAGTCGAATGATTCGGCTCTCGTTATCATCTAAAGCAGATATGATGTGTTCGACAACAGCTCGAGGCTGAACCGGAGGGCAAAGAAAGTCGAAAAGCCGATTTGTAGGGAGCTTTACACGGTTGAATAGAGATGTAAGTGTATACGCTGGTAAGACAAGCGTGGTCCTGATACCAGGTGTCTGGTACCGGCTA
This sequence comes from Cryptococcus deneoformans B-3501A, assembly GCF_000149385.1. Lineage (NCBI taxonomy): Eukaryota > Fungi > Basidiomycota > Tremellomycetes > Tremellales > Cryptococcaceae > Cryptococcus > Cryptococcus deneoformans. The sequence goes on from NC_009188.1 coordinate 646,583, forward strand.
TCTAACTCAAATCGCAATGTTTGGTGTAAGCTGAGAACTGCAGCTTTACTTGCGCAATAATCAGCTACAGATGGCGGTCACTATCAGTAAAGACGTCAGGTCGGATGCTGGAGGATAACCTACTCATTTGAGCAGCACCAACGATGCCTAATATGCTAGACATGGTCACGATATGGCCTCTGCCTCGACGCAGCATGGCCGGGAGAAACGCTTTGAGGACCCAAAAGTGCGCAAGAGTATTGGATCCAAATGTGCTTAGTAGGCTCAATTCAGCGGGTGCGAACAAAACGTCATTCTTTTTTGGGCTTTACCTTGTTATATCCTCTTCAGTCAGATCTAGGAGTAGCTTGCCACTGACTATACCGGCATTATTTATTATTATTGTAGGATCACCAACCTGAGGAAATATTGAGTACCTTAGAGTGATGAGCCATAGTGGAGTGCACCCACTGCTTCTCGCACTCGAGCAGACACTCCCATTACTGCGTTATAGTCAGAGACGTCACACGCAAATACATGAATATGGCCTATCCTAACCATCAGCACTACCCATAGCGTTCACACAAGGTGATAAACTCACTGTGGGAGAATGGTTGCTTTGGTAAGTCTTTCGTGAGTATGGCGACAGCGACATTACGATTCGCAAGTGTTTGAGCCAATAGAGCACCGATGCCTGAGCCACCTAGCATAGCAAGTTATTATATTACTCTCGGGAAGTTTGAAGGGCGAACTGTATCTCACCTCCCGTGATGAGTACTACTTGATCTTCCCATTGTAGCTTGGGTGGAGCGTGAAACCATGGAGCTTGGTTGGCATATCGCCAATCGGCATAACATAATAGTCCTGCATTGGTAGTATGAGATTTTCGTCATAGAAGATGAATGGACTTACGAATGAAACAAATAACCGCTCCCCAGAAATAGGATACAATGAGTACTAAACGGCTTGAGACTGAATGGAGATGGAGAACTACTGGAATGGAGATGGCAAGATAAGGAGAGAAAATGGTTTTACGTAGGCAACATACAACTAAACAAAAGGGGGACGATAAGTATTGACGAGAGACCTGGGCATGCTGTATGCTAGGCTGGGCTAATAGACTCACCGATGTCAAGGGTGAGTGCCATGGCGATGGCGGTCGTGTAAGTGACCGTCTCTTCTCCCTTGTCTTCTCCACACGATTTCCACAGGAATTTTGTTGTTCGCGCTTAGGGGAATCCCATTCAGACGCGTCAATATTTTTGTGCACAGAAAGGCACAGGCCGCCGATTAACTAGATTTGTGCACAAGACATAATAGTCCATAGCGCCGTCAAAATACGCCCTTATAGCGTGCCTCTGCGGCTATGTATGAAATATTCGGTGAGGTTGCTTCTCTGTCACGATTCTGCAATTGTGCCATCATTCCATTATTAGAACATTTAGTATCAGTCAGGATGATAGTAGGGCATTCATTTGTAGTAGGAGCTAATAAAAGCTAATAGTCCGCCAGATCTTTGAGAATTAGAAAATGCTTCTGCCAAGGACGAGATTAACGGCATCGGTATTCTTCGTCGTCCCTGACGCGTTCACTAGCCGGTAATTTCGTTCACTCGCCTGTCCACGCCGCATTACTCGCAGATATTATAATCTCATCTGTCTACAACACCCCATCTCCGCATATCCCCCGGAAGACAAAATGGCTCTCAGCCCTCTACCGAGCTCTACTGAGCTTGTCTTCTATTCCCAAAAACGTAGACGGCGGCGCATCTGCTCGACCGCAACTGGCTGTCCTTCCACCCCCTACGCTACACGAGTAGCTTCCGATCCTTACAAGCGCGTCGGAATGCGCTTATCATCATTCTGTTGCATCCTAATCACGTTACTGTCTCATCTGCTGCTTGTAACGGCCGCACCGCCATGCGTACGTTTTGCGGACTACGATTCCATCAACCAGATGTTCATCGATGGCGGGCCGGGAACCAAAGTTCTACTTTGTCCTAATCGTCTTTACCGACTCTCTGGGCCCATCATTTTTACAGCAGCGGACCAGGAGATTGCAACCTATGGCTATCCCACTGGCTCTGAACGTGCGGTCCTCCGCGTGGAGAGCAGAAACACTGCGACGGCAATCCAGGGAGACTGTCGACGATGTGCGAGAGTCTCCATAAAAAATCTAGTGGTAGATGGAAACAGAAAGAAGCTGGGGCGTATGCGAGACTTTGAGCTTGCTACAGGCCTGGTTGTACTCGGTGGGAATGAAGGTCAGAGTATCCAGAATTCTTGGATCAAGAATCCTCGGGGTTTCACGGCTATCCACATCCGAGAAGGCGACAAACTTCAATGTACCGGTGCTAGAATAGAGAAGAACGAAATTGGCCCTGTGGGAGAAGAGTACGATCCGGAGAGGGATGGGGACGACCCAGAAATGTCTCCTCTTGGTCGACCTCTCGCAGACGGTATCTCCATCGCATGTCGAGATTCTTTCATTCGCGACAATACCTTTCGCGATAATACTGATGCGGCTATCGTCGTTTACTGCTCGCCAGGTACTCTCATTCACGCCAACCATATCTTCGCCCAATCTCTTTCTGCGATGGCTGGTATCTTGATGGTAGATTCAACGCCTTTTGACGGTGATTATACTGGCACTGTGGTCAAGTCCAATATCATCGATGCTGTTTCGCGTACTATTCGCGTAGGCATCGGAATCGGGGCTACTGTGTGGTCAGATGATACAGAAACAATACTTACAGGAGGCAGTGTCGTTGGAAATGGATTAAAGGGGAGATATATGGGATATGGAATTGCGGCAGCTGGACTGAAACAGTGGACGATCAAGGACAACTGGGATGAAGCCAAACACGAGGGAAGAAAGAGTGCGAGATGTTTCGATGAGCCCGTCAACCCAGACCCAATAGGGCTTCTTT